>NC_063216.1:53997352-54007352 GCF_020740725.1 Corvus hawaiiensis
GGGTTTCCAAGCTGTCATTGCTCAAATAAGAATCTTACCCTGAAATTGGCTGCTCATTTCTGTGTGGGCTATAGGTAATGCACTCTAGCCGGCTTTTGCCACTCTCCTGTGTGTAAGGTATGCATCTTATGGTCCTGTACACACTACTCATACAGGCCTTCATAGGGATTTTCTTTCTAGCATGTGAAAATAAATAGCAGGTGGAAATTAATTAGACCTTCCTTGCTGTTTTGGGAAGTGAACTGTTGTTTAATAATCACATGAGTGCGACAACTTACTCCTCAATTTTAGAAAGCAGATAAATTACTGTGCCCCAAACTGACCTGCTGTTTTTATTAGTCCAGAAGAACTGAGATGGTGTGAAAGGAAAAGATACAGCCTTTAAAATGCAGGATAGCTTTTAGTTAAGATTGAATACGATATTCTACCTTCAATACCTTTATCTGACTGTTGGTGCCTGTTAAAAGGATGTTCATTTAAACATAGATAGATAAACCACGGGGAGTGGGGAAAATTGTAGGTTATAGTAGAGAGATAAATATTTTAGACAATGCTTGTTTTTTCAGTTGCAGTTTAGCACAAATCAATTAATCTGATTTCTTAATGCTTCCTCATGCCAGCCAAGTGCACCTGTTAAGATAACACTGCAGGAAGGATGCATGTTTTCTTTACCTGGAACTATATGTGTGTGGGGATGCTGAACTGCTGGTTCTTGTCTCAAGTAAATAAATCTCATCTGTGGTAATTTGCAAAAATCCCATAATCAATTTTATTACAAATCTGTGTTCAAAAAGGCCTTCAGAGGCCCACCATATGAGCGTCCACTTAAAAGTTTTATACTACAGCTTGAATTCTTCAGAGTATTAGTGCTTTCTGTGTTGGGATCAAGACACTGTTGTCCCATTGCTGCCTATTTTATCCATTTTGGAACTGTTACTATACTCAACAACTACCATCTTCGGTAGTGAGAATATTCTAAATAGTAAAACGATTATCTCACTTTGAATAGATGATTCTTTTACCATGAAAATGATATTTTTTCTTGTGAAAGGTGCTGATTTCTATCACTGATGTAGATGATATGTATTCTTTCTCATTACGTTAAGATATGTCCTGTAACGTATAACTGGAAGGTCTGTTTTTCTGAGAGAACTTCCAGCACAAGGTGTTTGGGCATATTTCACATTTTTACAGGTAAAACCTATTTCAGCAGATAGTCGTGTATTAAACCTACTAATATAGATACTTTATTTTACACCTACTAATACAGATAATTTATTTTACAGTACTTGAATGGTGTTTGACCTAATTAGTGTTTTAAACATATTAACTTACGTACATATTTAAAAATTATGCAGTGACTTGTCTCTGCTTAACTCAAGCTTTGAAAGCTGTTGTAGATAAAGAAAAAAGAAAACCAACCAAAACCAAACACCCTTACAAATGTTCTCTTAGCTTTCCTAATTTTTTGTTCTCACACATTCAGCTATGTCCTTAATATTTGGCATTTTGATTTATTAAGCAATCTTAAGTATTAAAGGCTTTTAGCGTACACCAGCGCAAGATTTCAGATGCATTGTGCCTTGTGTCAATGATGAATTAATTCCAGCAGAGCACAAAAGTTACTATTATTTAAGCCTAGCTCCTTACTTCTGCTTTTACATCACAGTGCAGTTTTAAAAGGCTGCAGACCGGTCTGTGTCTTAGGGAGGGAAGCGAGGCAAATGCGTGGCCATACTGGGGAACCTCAAGTTCGTGGCATTAAGCACTGTGCGCTGCGGGTGTGTCACGTCTGTGGATGAACCAGCGTGGGCACCCTACCGCCAGGGCAGGGCAGCGGGCCCGGGGGTGCAGCCACGTTGCATGCCTCCCTGTGGAGCCGGGCGGGCGGCCGCTCCGCTCCCGGCGCTGGCCGGCGCTGGCCCTGCGGCCGCTCCGCTCCCGGCGCTGGCCGGCGCTGGCCCTGCGGCCGCTCCGCTCCCGGCGCTGGCCCTGCGGCCGCTCCGCTCCCGGCGCTGGCACCGCGGCCGCTCCGCTCCCGGCGCTGGCACCGCGGCCGCCGCCTCAGCGGCCCCGAGGGCCCGGCAGCGCGCGCCGCTCCCGGGCCACGCGCGGGCCGGGCGGGCCGCGGGCCGGGCCTCGCGTGAGCGGCACGTGCGGGGCACGCCGAGGCCGGGCCGCGCGGGCCGTGCCGCCCCCTGGCGGCCGCTCCGGCGCTGCGCCGCCGCTCCCGCAGCTCCCCCGGGGCCGGGCCGGGCCGGGCCCAAGCCGTTGGCGCCGGACGGGGCCGTCCGCACCGCCCGGGCCTGGCAGGGCACGACAGACCCCGCGAGCCGGGCGTGACACACACCCTATCATAAACAGAGCAGGTCTAATTGCGGCACGGCGCGCTATCCTGCTATTTGTACAAATAAAAGACCCCGTCTTGATGCAAAATAAACACAAAAGCGCTGTTGTGACTATAACAGGGAGTCATATACTAATTTATATAATAAGCGGTTGTGCACGTTTTATTCAAGATTATGGCTGCAAGAAATGGCATGAATTGCTGGGTGTGTTTAATGCTGGATTATAGCAATTTGAAACATGTCAAACACATGGCTAATGCCTCATGCTTCACTCATTCTTGCGTAAACCTGCATAGCCACCATCCATTATACCCTTGGTAACAACACAATTCTGCAAGTAAATATTGTTACACTAAGTAACCTTTCAATTCAAGTTGTTTAGGAAGAGAAAATGCAATCTTGTGCAGTCAGTTCCAGTGTCAGTTTAATGTTTCAAAAGGGAAGTGGTGTAGAGAATAAGTATCTGTACAGTGACTTGCCGGCCTAAAACACACACGCGTGCACGTGCGGGCGCACGGGCACATAGAAAATGTCCAGTCCACTGCAGGGGAGAAAAGTAAAACTGTAGCTTCTAACTTAACAAGGTGGAGTGTTTCTTTTTTTGGTGTGGGTGATAGCTTGGCTACTGTGGCAGGATTAGGTATTCAACCTGCAGTGGAACCACGCGCTAAAATGATCTACAATTTCACTCTCTCGTAGACAGCACCAAATATTTCCCCCATACCTTTGTTTAAAATACCGGGTAGCAGAGCTTATATCTCACCTTTGGCGCCAGGAGCTAGAGAATCACAGCAGAAGTAGGTGCTGGTGAATGTGTCTGTGAATGTGGGTGCGTGTGTGCCTGTGTAGGCATGCTCATGACTGACAGCGAGTGTGACAGCAAGAGAAAAGAGAAGGATTAGAAAGTATGAATGTGTATAAATGTGTGTAAACAGGGACCTGTATATTTTTTCTTGTCCTATTTGAATTACCAAACTTACTGCCTTAGTACCTGGCTGATACCTATGTATTTCCTTTGTATTTATTTATGATTATTTTGGTAACAATCTGCACTACTGTTGTAAAAACAAGAAAAAAAGTACATTAGTTTGCTTAGTGAGATGTTGCAGGTTCAAATTATTTTGCTACCAATAACTCAAGTTACTGATACGTAGACATCAGAAATGATCCTCGTTTAGATGTTTTCAGTACTTCAGTTTGTGAGGATTTAGAGTTGATAGTACATACACACACAAGTGTGTAGATTCACGTGCATATGCAAGAGAAAAGAAGGAAAACGAAAAAGATTCTATGCTCTTGCTTTCTCCAGCAGCCCTTTTTCAGCTGCCGACAGTGAGGAGAGGGCTGAGGACGACCAACACAGTGCATTACTCAAGCCAAAGTTTTAGAGTTGTTTTTAAAAATAGCATTTTAAAACTAGAAAAAACCCCCACACTTTATTTTTAACATAAAATTACAGGGTCTCTTTTTTCTTCATAAAAATACTTCAGTATTTCTTCCACTTCACTTCAAAATAAATTGCCCTTTCTAGTATTGTTACTCTGTAGTTTCATTCTGTCTGTACCCAGCTGTTGGATTGGATTTGTTGTTTTCTATTGCCAGAGTAGTGTTACTGGTCATGTTACGTTAAAGCCGATTCTGCTGGCTCACAGGCACTTTAACTTTAAATGTAGAGCCTGAACTACACTCTGGGGCTTTGCAAGGATACAAAATCCACAAGACATAAAACCCTCTGGTTAATATGAACTGGAAGACATTTAACCCTTCTTTGCTAATTGTAATGAAACAGTCAGAGAGATGTAAAAACAGGAGGGATGATGTATTTATTTATTACTTTTCTGGGTGTTTTGTAATGTTTTGATTATCTAACATTTACACCCCTTTGCCCTTTTAATGTGCCTGGCTAAATGTACCAGTGTTATTGTCTAACGTTTGAATTTGTAAAAGATGAACCTGTCTGTTGGTTAAATCTTTGTTTGACTAAAAGAGGATTAACGTTTGAATTTCCCAAATTTCCAAATCCTTGTAACGATACAGCTGATGAAGTGTTTTAAATAAATTTCCACTCTGATATACATGTCTTTTTATTGAAAGTAAATATTGTAAAAATCAGAAAGGGCTGTCTGCTTCCACAGTTGTGGCATATCCGCATTAGAATTTTCATATAACTACTAAGGGCAATCAGACCCTTTTCTCTGAATATTTTAAACATTGTACATGTAAAATTTATGCCTAATTTGAATACTTATTAGCTGCCTAATCTCAGAAAAGAGTATTAGCTTTGTTTTTGCCTTGTAAAATTCATCACTGCTTGTATCACATTTTCCATTTCTATTATTTCTCTTCGCTGATGTTCATAAGTGTTTCAGAAGGACTGTTTCTTCATAAACACATCTGGTGCTGCTGTTGTTTACTGGGCTATAACAGCTGCCCTCCTTTATTTTAACTGTGTTTGTGTTTAGGTTTTTTGCATCCTGTTTATTTCTGACCAGATCATCCTTAAATAACTCATCTTTTGCTGTTTTAAAATTTTTTCACACAATGTATGCTTTCACTTTATCATGTAGGAGCTTGTTTGTGGTAACTCATGCTGCATTTTAATTAATATCCCATGCACATAGTTGAAGTTGTAATGATCCTTTTCCTGCTGTGCTTTTTTTTTTTTTTCTTAAGGAAGGGCAGTTGCTCATACTTTGCAAGGGAACAAATAGCTAAGTTAAATAATTAGGCTAAACAGCAAGCTTTATTTCCTTTTCCGAGTTTGCTTACTCATCCCTCTCCCTTCAGAGGTGTTTTTTAAAATCACAGCTCAGCCAGGTTGTTGTGAGGACTCTTGTCAGTAGGTCGGGAGTGAGGATGAAGGAAGGGAGCTCCATTCTGACCCTGCAAGAGCAGGAGAGGACTTTGGTGGCTCTGAGAAGAGACGCTGACCTTTCCATATTACAGATACAAAATGCGCCTTGAAATTCTGGTTTGTAAGGGCACGTTGGTTCTTTATTTACTGCAAAGATTTCAACTGATCTTGGCAGGACATCTCATTGCTATCCTGAAAGTACAGTATATTTATGCAGTGAAAATGATAAAACATTTATTACTGTAGAGAAGGTAATATGCATAATTTATGCTGTTTTTAGCACAATCATTAGTGATATTCTTGATAGATTTTATTTCCAGCTTTCATATCGAATACATGCCTGGAAAATTAATTTTATATCTTTCATTTATTTGCCTATGTTAAAATTGAGTTTTAAGTCATCTTCAAGTGAACAGTTTGATTGCTGCTCATGCATAAGCTTAATTACTTCCCAGGAAGGACAGTATTAAATGTTTTAAATGTCAGAAAAATAAATGAATATCAGCCGTTTGATTAAAAAAATAGGCAATATCTGACGTGTTTGCAGCAGGAGCTTTTTCTTAAAATGCCTCGGAGGCAAAATTTTATTTAGTCACAAAAAAGGAGAAGCCCATTATACTATTTATCATTGGTTGATACCATATGATTTGTAACACCCTTACAAAATTTTAATTTTGTATGATTAGCTGTGCATCATTAAACAACAGCCTTGCATAAGATATGCTGTAAAATTCTGACAGAATCAAGATAGTGAATATTTTAAATAAGGCTGTATAGTCATCCATGGTTGTCAAAGCTAGATAATAGGAAATATAGAGCAGTGTGTGAAATCGTGCTTTCACTTAAACTGGTTTTATAGGTAGACTTTAAAACGTAGTTGTTCATAAATGCTATTGACCATGCTGCGTGCATGGTGTGTTATTTTGGCCAATAAATGTAAGCACACAAAGCTTGCTTATAGAAATCATAATTCCAGTGATTAGCAGCTGTATGAAAGCAGAGTTTGCATTGCATTTCTTGGTAAACGGCTCTGCGAGGCTTTTTTCTTCTTCTAAAGATGCTGTCTGTGTAATTGGCAGAGAGGGACATCTTGATAATGGAAGTGTGAAGGTGTAACGCGTGTGTTAATTGATACTTCTTAATCACTTTTAGGTATTAAGTCATGATGCAGGAATCTGCGACAGAGACAATAAGCAACAGTTCAATGAATCAAAATGGAATGAGCACTCTAAGCAGCCAATTAGATGCTGGCAGCAGAGATGGAAGATCAAGTGGTGACACGAGCACTGAAGTAAGCACAGTAGAACTGCTGCATCTGCAACAACAGCAGGTAAGTTTGTTTTGTTTCCTGTTTGTTTTTAAACAAATAAAGGGCTGTTTTCAGAGGGGCACTTTTTCAGAGACCCTCGGTGTGTGCTGAATGTGGAGTATCGTGGAAGTGAAGAGCATGGGGCATTATTTGTTGTTGTTTTAGTGCACGATAATGCTGAAATGCAAGGATCCCGTTCTTGTGGCAGCAGCATCTTGCTGATATGGCTGCATGCCACCACGCTTGCCTGGTGATTAAAATCCCGCAGCGTATTTATAAAAGTTGTGCCGAAGCCTTGCAGTGCATGTTTTCAGGAGCTGTTAGTTTACTGTGCGATTCGGGCGCGCAGGACATGGTGCGGGGTTTTCCACCAGAGGGCCACATTACTTGAGACTTCGCTTCGATTGCAATGAATTGTGCCAAAGTCGGAGCTGGGCAGTGAAGGGACCATAGTGAAGGGACCAGAGTGACTTTTCTCAGTAAAGGCACTTTGCTGTCGTAGGTGTAATTAAAAAATGCTGGTTAGTTCAAAAGCACTGAAATAAAAAAGACAGTGTTCCTGTCTGTGTGTGCTTGCATGGGTGTGAGTGTAACATGGATGTGTAATTTTGAAAATATGGGAAAAGAGAGAAGCAGCTTTTCTGTAGGTCTGTTTCCATTCTCACTCTGAAAACATATTTTTTTAAGTTTGTCTGTTTGTGTTCCCAACAAGTTAATGGAGAACTGCTGTTACGTTTAAAATTGTAAAATTCAGCCGTCCGTTGGCTACTGACACCACCTAATTACAAGATGCAATCCATTAATTTTTGTCACTGTAAGATTTCCTTTTAAAACCTGAACAAACAGAACTCCTACTTTGTCTACCTAAGGAGTTGCCTCTCCATCAGGGAACACAGACTGTACTAATGCAGTGAAGCCCAAACTGTTTGGTAAACAGTTGGGGTCTGATTCTGCACAGTGCCCAGTACCTGCTTCAAACTCCTGAAAGTCTTTGCTCCCTCATCCTTTCATTTGCTGAGCCCACTCAGCACCTTTGGAGTTGAAACCCTTAATTTTAAATGCTGAGGTTTTTCGTTACAACATCAGGTATTGCATTAACAGAAGGAAAGTTGTCTTCTGTTACAAAAAATATTATAAAAATGCTGTTTTATAGAAACATGTTTTAACGTGATAGATACACTACATGTGTACGGGCCTCTGGAATAACAGGTCATAATAGCTCTTAAAATTGAATCATTCTTGGTGCTGAATTAAGCAGTGCACACTAGCTACATTTATAGTAAAATATTTTAAATAGTGACAGAAAATGTGGAAGAAGGAAATGGATGTAGATTGGAATATAAGTTCTTAAGGCTTAACTCTGTGCCTTGCTTCAAATTCAAGTGTATTCTGTTTTAACAATTGAGCAGTATGACAGTCTGAAGAAATACAGGTTTCAGTGTCTTCATTATGTTCTTAGCAGGTTTCTACCTCTCTCTAGATATACTTTTATGTGTATATATATACCTTGTGTTTTTATACTCTTTTCATAGAAAATTGCATGCATACAAATAGATAAAAAAATTTAATTTGTTTTCATTGAAAATCATGTCATCATCTTTATTCAGGTGTTCAGATTATAAAAGAATTTTAAAATCTTTGTTCAGAAAGAGTGTATCAAATTGGCCAATATGTTCAGAAAACTAAATTTAAGTGAAATACTTTAAAACACAAAAATACTAACAGAATAATGTGCCACTTACATGTTTCTCAAAGTAGCAGTCCTAGGCATGTGTAGCCAATTTGTCCATACAGCCAGAGATTCCAGTAGATAGCATTTGCAAAGACCACAGAGAATTACAACTGAAGATGAAAATATCCAGCTGAGTACTAATAACAGACAGGTTCTGAGGGGACAGGCTTAGAAGTGACAATCTTTTCTTCAAAACTGTGATTAGATCTTAAATAAGCAGACAGGCAAAGTAAAACCATGGGTACAGTTAATAGGACTCAAGAGGCATTTTATGGTAGGGTCTGCACCATAGGATTTAAATACAACTTGAGTTAGGCATACAAATCCTTCTATAAAATATGTTGATGTGGAACATAAACACTAGTAAACATAGAGTAGGATGTCCTTCAGATAACGGGCATAGCTTTGTGCTACTTTTGCTTTTCTTCCTCCTTTTTCTGTTTCTTGTTTTTTCCCCCTGTTTTTGACCAGATACCTTTTGAAATATGAATTAAGAGGAAAATGATGGCTGCTTTTATTATTGTCACTGTAGTAACTCTCTAAAATGATATTTTTAATATGTGACTTGTCTAGAAAACTTTGACACCTAGAAAAACAGAGGAAACCCTATTGCACCAGTAATTATTATTCTTAAGAATTTTTTATTGTTTAAATATGTGCAAGATGTACTCATCTCATGGTTTAACATTCTGGATTTGGCTTCTCTGAGTCATTTTATTGGTAGTCTTCAAATAGACAAATCAAGTTTTTATAGCTTTTTCTAAAGGAAGCAAGTAAATTATTGCTGGTTTTAATAATTTCCTTCAACTGGGCGGCTACGTAAAGGGATGCTAATGCTTAAGAATAGGTTTATCAGCCAAGTAAAATCACAAAATAAGTTTTTACTGTGGCATGAATATTTACTGGGGAAAGTTAAACAAGAGAAATTTTGGGCTATATAGAAGACCAACTAGGCTAAGTTAATTTTTTTAAGTTATAGATGTATGGATTTATAGAAAGTAAATTAGATAAAACAGACTTTTTATATTCTTGTAAGCAATTATGTGGAGTTTGGACACTTGTTATTTGCTTGATGAACTATGTTGTTGTGGTTTTTATACAGAAATGAGAAGTTTGACTTAAATCGGGGATTGAAGTCCTCCTCCATGTATCAAGAGAGAATGACAGTATTCTATAATATATTGTAATATATACCTGGTGATAAATGGATTGGGTGCTGTCACAAGTCATCAGGTCGGCTTTGAAGATGTATGACTAGGATGTAAGCAACTTCTTGTCTTGCTGTTAGTATTTAAAAATTTATAAATATTGCTAAAGTGAATGTAGAGTTTTATTTTAAAAATATGGTGCAAACTGTAATCTGCCCAGACTTGTTTCTTGTGCTTTTTTTGGCTTACGTTGAGCATTCTCTCTTGTATCTGTACATT
This sequence comes from Corvus hawaiiensis, assembly GCF_020740725.1. NCBI lineage: Eukaryota > Metazoa > Chordata > Aves > Passeriformes > Corvidae > Corvus > Corvus hawaiiensis. The sequence goes on from NC_063216.1 coordinate 54,007,023, forward strand.
CGGGCACTTCTGAGCTTTTCACTTTCATTTGTTTCCTTGTATGTTAAAATCAGTGTTAGATACTAGAATGTATAATCCATGGAAAAAGCATATGCTTGATTAAATACATTGACAGATTATTCTGCATTAGATGTAGAATTTTATTTTTATATTAAGTTTGTAGAATTAATTGTTTCTGTCACTAAGGTCAAAATAGTTGCTAAAAAACCGTGATTGCTTTACAGGGTAGATTTGAGCTTGCATTTTGAGTATTCATTAAGTCAATGCTACCAAGATAATCTTTTTAAATGTTTTATGGGAATTTATTGCTTAGAAGCTGTTTCAGTTGAC
>NC_063216.1:54012352-54042352 GCF_020740725.1 Corvus hawaiiensis
AGATCTAATGATGTATTTATGCTACTTTATCATCAATATGAATGCAGACATAAGAGTTACTCTGCGTGCTCTGGCCTCCTAAAAGCAAAGAATAGGGTTGAGAAATATGTGGCATTTACTGCGGGTTTTTTAAGCTAGAGAAGGCAAAGTTGTGAAGAAAGCCTCAAAAGGGATGAGGCCAATGTGCCCTTCTCTGGACTTGGTTTGGCATCTATTAACTTCAGAATAGTTGTAAGGACATTCACAGATGTAAGAATTATGGGAAGGGACTAAAAGTTCAGGGTCAAAGATGGTAAAATGGACAATGAAGACAGATAAACAGATGACATAGCTGAAGAGAGATAAGTGCTAGAGTTATATCTGAGGGGTCTCTGCCAGTGAGAAGCATCTCTCACTTTCAGTCAGGTGAAAGAGAGATCTAAATAACCTTAGCTGAAACAGAAATGCTGGATAGGAACCTTAGCATTGCCAAAAGATCTAGGTTATTGAAAATAATTTGATTTAAATGTTATCTTTGAGGACAAGAGTAAAGCTAAGATCACCAAGAATATTAAAGAAAGCTGGAGTATAGCTTAACTTCTTATGAAGTTTCGTGGTGGGGGAATCTCATGATAATGACAAAGAAGTGCTGTCATATAGTTTGACCAATGGAGCTTGAAGACAATGTAGCATATAGCACCAGTACACCAATGTAGTGTAAATCTATGAATAACAGATGTCATCTAATGGAACTGGAAGAAGATGAGGAAGATGATGTAACAAGAAACAAAAATGTTCCCCAAAAAACATGTGTGTATTTATAAATACATATGATTTTATCTGAAATAATAAATTGATTTTAGTGAGAAATTAGTTTAGTTAAGTGTATTAGAGGAGAAATAGTTATTTTAAATTGATGGGTTTAATGTCAGAATGACAGCCACAATTGACAGCTATTTGGTACAAGAGGTATTTCTGTCTTTATTTATTTATTTTTTTCCATAAATAATTCCTTTTATCTGCACAGAGAATGTAATCAGAATGATTTGGTTTTTCTTCAGGGATCTCAGAACACAAAGAAGCAGAACTTGTATGTATGTAAATGTCTAAAGAGGGCCCTGCTAAGTACGTAACTAATTTTAGGAAGTGTACTGGGTCATCAATTCGGTATAGTGGACATCAAACTAATCTACAAAGAAACAGTTGATTGTATTGAAAATGTAAAATATCTCACAGTATGCCAGTCAGTCAAAGAACAAATGCCCTGTACCTCCTCTCCAACACAATTGTGCAAATATTTTAAGATATCAGAATACAATCTGAAGATCCTATTGAAGTTAAGTGTGATTTGTGGGAATTAGATTGGGCAGCTTCTCCCGTAAGAGAATCTGAATAGGTGGATTTTACATTTCTGAGTGCGCGTATTAGGCTTGAAATTACTTTGTAGTCACTTTGCATTACGTTGTGTAGAGTCTTTGCAGTCATAGGGCTGTTTAAGCCAGAACAGAATTTATTATTATTATGATATTGCATGGTATGAATTGTTTACATATTGCCATTCATAATAATTCAAGTTTGATGTTAGATTTAGAGAGACAAGAAAAACTAATATGTCGTGTCTTTCAGGGATAGAAACAATAAAGCATTGCTTAGAGTGGGCTGCTTTAAATAAGAGGCCATAGATGCGTCTAGTACTGACCTCTAAATTACTGTTTGTTTTATTAATGTAAGAATTTCTTTTATATCTGTAAGCTGATTATCTCTTCTTATTCCCAGTGCATTTTTCCACCTGCTGGCTTTGGCTCTTCCTCCATGGGGTCTGCTTTCATTCTTTCTGCTTGCTTTGTATCTGTCACTGTTGGCTCGGTTCTTCATTGTACTCCCTTCACCTTTACTCTTACTCATCTGTCTATCTTGCCCTCACAAACTTCTGCTTCTGTGGATTTTTCTCCATCAAGCTTGATGCCTGTGCATACCAAACTTTTCATCTCTCTTATTTAACAAAGTGAATTTCTCTTTGGCAGTTGTTGTTTATAAAGGAAATGTTTTAAGAAGATGGATGTTTTGGTCTTAGAATAGTGTGTGATTATGTACAAAATGCTTGGAAATGCAGTCTTAAGAGACAGAATCAACAGGCAAGTCCAATTCCCATTGAAATTCTTACCAAAAGTTGGTACGTGTCTGCTCAAAATCGAAGACTGAATATGGCAATATTAAGTCATTTTCAGCAGGAACTTCAAAAAAATAGATTGACCGATGGAATAAATTCACTTTAAGACTAAGATGTAGGTTGTGATGTAAAGCCTGTCTTCCTCTTTGGGTTGCCTAGGAGTACAGTGAAGAAGATGATGTAACTTCCTTGCGATTCTGTTTTTTCTGAGTTAACTTTAGACTGACCCCTCCATGTGCTGCTAGTGTTGTATCTACAGTGTTTTAGACCACCGTAAAATCTCAGCTACCTGAATATTTACCTGCATTCTTTAACTTGCGGTTTTCCTGAGCTATCTGTCACTACCAGCAGTATCCACTAACCTAGTTAAAACTTAGCTCAGCTAAGTTTGTCTGCTTGTGCCACAGTGACAGCAATGGGTGTATTATAGATGTATTCCCTTATATGTGAAGGCTATAGTTACTATTTCTTTATTTGTTGTGAAATAGCCTATATTATGCACCTGATCAAAATTGTTCAAATTGCTAGGTCTTTAGGATGATGTAATGTCAACCTGTCAGTGTGTGTTTTGCAACATGCATGTGTGACATCTGTGCATATGAGTAGGACATAAGTACATGTGAATTTAGAATGTGCTCCTTTTATGAATCAAACCCAAAACATTTAACCTAGTTGATGTTTGTCAAGGTACACAGATTGATTCCAGGAGAATCCATGCATTTTTGTTTGTTGCTCATCTTTGCTGCATGATCTTTTTGTATACTTATATTCTTAAAGTTCTTCTTGTTAAGGTTCATCAGTTGCCTCTCTCCAAACTGTGCAAGAATATAACTGTGCTTCAAACTGTGCTGAGTTTTCACTTGTAAAAGTCTTCAAACTGTAAAGTTAATTTGTTATCTAAGAGAGTTCTTTTGGTGAAATTCTTTTATCAAAATGAAAAAAGGAAGGAAAGACTGCTGTTCCTTCTATGTCAAATCTCCAGGTACCCTATAAATAATAAACTTAGTGTTTTGTTTTATTAATACTTTTAACTATATCCTAAAATACAGGAAATTACAGCAAAGCTTTCCAGTAAGTAAGAAGGCTTTCCTTTCACATATTATTTTTCCAGGTACAGCATCAGTCCATCCTTTGGTGCACTCCAAACCTGTGCATCTTATTATATTTTGTACTGCACACCTCCAAAAAGTGTCAGAAACTGTTGGTTATTGGTTTTTTGGTTGGTTTTTGTTTTTTGTTTTTTGTTTTTGTCTTAAAGCTGTTTTTTTCAATTGGTTTTATGCTTTTGACTCTCCTTCATTCTTCTATGTACTGTTTTGTGGAAACAGAAACAGTCCCTTGTCTTGATCTTTGAGGCTTTGCAATCAGTATTCTCGGGAGAAATTGCGAAGAACAGCCTGTGTTCTCTTTCTCTTAAATCATACAGGTCATAAGGAACCATCCGGTCCCAGACTTCAAGATTTGGCTTTGCAAGTAAATAAAGTTAACAGTAGCACCTGTGATCTGATATAGGCAGCATTAATGCAAGCAGAGGTCTTGTGCTGGTGGATCTGAGATACAAGATACACTGAAAGTTCTGTTGAAAACTGTCCTGATTTATAAATGGATTGTTTCTAATAGTTCTTTATCTCAGTTAGTCCTCCTTTAGGACAGTAATGGTCAAAAAGAAAAAAAAAGCAGGAAAAAAAATGCAGATAGCATGAAAGATGTGTCAGGGTTACTATGAAACACTGCTGTCTATTTGTTTTATATAGTGAAAAAAAATGCAGATAGCATGAAAGATGTGTCAGGGTTACTATGAAACACTGCTGTCTATTTGTTTTATATAGTGAACTTAGAAAGGAATAGGAACCCCAGTATGCTTGAGCTGTTACTTCTAACAGCAAAGAGAAAAACAATTTGAATGTGATTATCTAGTGTTGTAATGCAGAGATCTTACAAGTGAGTGTATGAATTTTTCCTAAATCACATCATCTCCCAGGTCTTTTCAGATGTGGAAGAACTAACACATTATGAGGCATAAACTCTTTGGAAGGAGGAATGTATTTTCTACCAGCTTCTTTCATAACAAAAAAGCATCTCTAGCATCCTGAATACATACATGTTCACGTCTGTGTTTTGACATGACAGCAATCACGTTAGGAAATTTTAATTCCAGTCTGAAATGAAGGATAGATTCTGTGTAAGATTTGCTGCTCTTTACTTTCTTCATAGCCTGGGCTTTCAGGGGAGTGACTGGCAATGCTACAGAAGTGAGGTAGCTCCATTTGAGGAGGTTAATATCATCCTATTTTGTATCCTTGGAATAACTGATGTGCACTAAATGCAGCATTAATATTAATTGTGTGAGGTTTAAGTATTTTTTTAATCATGTCTGAAGTATTTATCAAAAATCCTAAGAAAATTGGAACATTTATGGATTTAATGGAATTTCAAGAAGCATACACAAAAATAGGTGAAACTTTGTGAAACAGTTACTTTTGGGATTCATAAAATTTGGCAAACAGGTACAGTTCTATCATTGCTTGTGAGAGCATCAGGAAGATGGTAGACTATATCTAAATGATATGCACTAATGAGATACACAAAAAAAATTTTTTTCTTTTAGATATGTATTTAACATTATCCTTTATCCTTTCACAGTCTCATGTTTCTCAAAATTTTAGTTTAAGATCATACATGAATTAAAAACATGCTGCCATACTCACAGATATCCTTTGAAGTTTCAAAGATAGAACAAACCCTGAAATATTACATGAAATCTGTCCTACGGAATATATTCTAAAGCCTTTACTTAACACAGAAAACCAAGGAAAATGGGTAAGTCGATGTATTATCTTATCCCTCTCAACTTGGTATGAATCCTTAAAATTCTATTAAGTCACTCAAACATGATAGTTACTGTAAAGTGTGCTCTGCATACCTGGTAAGTATGAAAATGCAGAGGAAACACATTTTTGTAAAATGTCCTTATGGCTTTCAGTGGCAATCAATATTAATGTTTCTTAAATGTGTTTTAGTGGGTAAATGTATCATGAAAATTTCAGGTTTTAAATTATTTTCTATAATTTATATATAGAGAAAGAATAGGGTTTCTGTATTTGGGAGCAAAAGAGAAGGCAGCAGTGGGTTATTGGAAAGGACAAGAATCTGAATTGTACTGGAGGCTCAACTAGGCAGATACCAGAGAAGGAATATGAATCGTGGAGCGGGAACGGAAGGTTAAGAAGCTCTGGATCCCTCAGAACAGAAGAAACTTGCATTAGGAACATCCACGCTTCTTGTAAGCAGGGCAGCCTTTGTGGCCTGTGATTCATCCAGGGCATCGTTCCCGCCAGTGATGCTCCGTCTCCATTCCATTTCTTGGATCTCTTCCACATTACGTGACATTCTCTCTCAAATAACTCTCTCCACTTCTTTACAGACCCCCCCTCCCACCATTCATCCCTCTTGAAATACTGTTTTTACAGCCCCAGCTTTCTCATTCACAGCCTCAATTCCTGTTGATGCTTGCCTTGTTCTTTTGTCCATCTCTGACCACCGGCACCTTTCTCACTGCAGCTTCTGGGCTCTTCACAAAAGGAGAAAGCATCTTGTTTTTTGGCATGGTATAGATACTGCGCTTAACAAATTATCTGCAAAAAAATAATGCGTTAACATGCTACCTTCCCTATTACTCTAAATGAACCAAAACGGATCAATTAAGTGTAGAACACTGAGAACAAAATTATTCTTGCTCAAATTTGGTCATACTGCCTAGCCTAAACTCTCTTATTTTTAAAATCCAACTCGGTCAACATTAACATTATAAAAGATAGTTTAGAAAGCTTATTCTGCGTGATTTCTGTTGTGGTAGAGCTCCGAGGAATGCAAAATAAGCAAAGCCAAATTTTATCAAGTGCAGAAATGTTACTGAATGCAGAATTTTAATTTGTGTTATTTAAACTTTATGATACAGATTATGAGAAGTACTTGCATAAAAAAGGTATGAACAGTGCTCCAGGATCTTAAAAATTTCATTGTCCATTTTTTAAGCATTCAATTATCACTAGCATTGTGCAAAATGAAAGTAATAATATGTTTAAGATAAATACCTTGGCACCATGGATTTGTTTTGTGTTTGGTCAGTAATCTCTAAGATTAGAGTTGGGTAGCTAGTGTCAGCTAACACTAAATATTATAGCACGTTTGGGACTGTGCCATACAGCAGAAACAGTAGGAGATGCATAGCAGTAGAAACAAGAAAAACATAAATTTAACACAATAAATTTACATTGAAAGTGCTTTTGGGAGCAAGCCTACTTAATTGAAGAGGACATAAGCACTTGTTTAGCTGCTGTGTTTAATAGAGAATGTGTAATACATGCCTAAAAATAAGCATATACTTAAAGAGCTTAACTGATGCACAGGTAATAACAGGAGTCAAGGAATAAAAGCCTGTGTATTTCTGAAATATATAATTTAAGGATCCTTTTTTACAGGCATAAAAAGTGCGAGCTCATATTGAAGACAAATGTTATGTTTAACATGTAGCAATGTTGCTCCAAATGTCCAAGCAACACAGTTCTTTCAATTTTTTGCCCTCATCCTGGCATCCTTAATTACACAAATAGTTTATTTAAGGGTTACTAGGCTTAGCATAAATAATTGAACTCATTGGTAAGATTTGTAGTTTTGCATGTGGTACTTTTTCTGTGTTACAAAACAATAGAATGATTAAAAACATTACCGCTTAATGCCACAACATTCTTTAAAGATATAGCCTTCAACATATCTCAGGCTTTAGATATCCAGACTTCAAGGTGAGTTGTATCCAAAGTAATATTAATGGAAAATATGTATACCTAAAAATTCTGATTTAAGTTATTTACATTAGAATGAATTTCTTTTCCAAAATATTCCAGTTTAAATTTAACATTTAAAGTGTGAAAATACTTATATAGACCTAAATCTCCTGCAGCCCATTAAAAGAATTAAAATAGATAAAACAGACCTGTTGCATCAGTGAATTATCTTCAAATTTCAGTGAAAAAAAGGCTTAGGCTTTTTTAATTGCTGTCAGAATCAAAGGAAGACATGTTAAATTTCTGAATTTAGTCATTCTTTGTGAAAATGTTGCCTTGTCATCCATTTAAGTGTCTATCATCAAAATGCTTTTAATTAGAGTGAATGCTAGTACTTAACTCCTTTTCACTGCAGAAATGCATATATGCTTCACAGGAACATGTTTCTGTTTTTCCTCAATGTACAGGCTGGATCAAGGCTGAAAAATCCAGTGGTCAATCTAACCTGTTTTCCTTTTCCGGATTATTTTCCTGGCTGTATTCTTGATTTTAGAAAATGTAGGAGGATGTTTCTGTATGTGTCTGTATGTATTGTTAGCCACTTTAGAAAAGAACCCTCTGCTTACCAGAAACTATTGAACAGTTTACACATTAGAATAAAATAGTCCTTGTATAATGAGAGATTAAACTTTAGATAGTTTAATAATCTAATAAGTACAGAACAGTTTTAAGGTGCTGTTTTAAATCTAATTGTACGTTCCATCTCAATGCAGTGTAGAAAGATAAAAAAATAAAGGAATATTATTTTCTAAACAAGAAATTAATTCAAATTAATTAAATGTAAAAAAATAGGATTTTAAATGTGGATTTCATAATAGCAAAAAGAAAGAACTAATTTAATGTAAGAGCTCCTGTTTTACTGAGCAGCAGCCTAGCCTAATGGTTCGATGAATCAGTGACAAAGAACTTCTGCTTAGGCAAATACAAAACAGGATTTAAAATCTATTATTTAAATCAAAGGCTTCTGCACTCCCATATAGATTGTCATTAAAACAGGTAATTTAAATAACTTGATTTAAATCAGTCAATCATGTTAAATGGCAAAGTAAGACAAAAATATAAAATGCATAGTCAAGGGACCAGAACAACCCTTCTGGAGCTTCCTCCCCACCCCCCTGCTTCTGATAAATAAATCACAAGTCTTTAAAAGTACATTATCTTTACCTGACACAAATACATTATGATAAACAAGAGCTGACTCTCCCCTGCACATTCTTCAGTGAACGTGATACACTGTTTGTTTAGCAATAAAAAAAAAAAAACCCGAACAGAGAGTAAGTTGGATAGGTAACAGACTGGTCTGGGAGCTGCTTCAACTCATCTTCAGAAATCTGGGTTGGCTTACCTCATGATGGAATGGAAAAACTCTGTATTTGCTCTGTTATTTTGGTGTGACAAATGATTCCTCGTTTCTGCGGTTTATCTGGTTTCTAGGTCATTAAGCACTGCAAAGTGACTTTTCAGTGCAGCTCTTAGAGAGAGATTTCGGAAGGCCGTGGATGCCTCAAGGAGTCAGCTTCCCCAGGCTCACTCCCTAGCTGTCAGAGGGAAGTAGACTTCCATGATCTTGCATGCAGTTGGGAACATGGAGTGTATTGTGCTCCTTTGGTTAGCCATAGAGCCAGCAAACTTCAAGAGATTTCTTCTTAGCAAAAAGAATGGTCAGCCTGAAGCTGTAGGAGATGAGCAGATGGCTTCTGCAAAGATCCCCTGTGTGGGAGTCCCTCCAGTCACCGAGCATGGGGAACCTGAGGAGCGGTGAGTTGCCCTGGCCCGTCTCACCAACACGTCACGCTTCACTCATTTAGCTGCAGGGCAGGGCTAGGAGGTGGCCATGCCTCTCATCCATGACCTCAGTATCTGTGAGGGGTCTGGGAAGTTAAAGCAAGGCGAGGAGACCAGTTGCTGGGTGGTGGGTTGATGAGAGTTGACTGAAAGGGAAGAAGAGCTAGAGGGGTTGGGCAGGGCTAGAAGGACCTGGAGGGAAGCAACTGCAGCATGGGGGAGGCTGGAAGACGGAGTGGGTTTGGGCAATGAGCAGCAGACTGGGAGGAAGGACCTTCTAGGCCTGTCCTCCTTATAGGGTACGGAATGAGAAAGGGAAATGGGTGGCCTGGATCATGTTTCCTGAAGTGCTTTTTCATTATTCCAGTTTTGCAGTATTCCCTGCATCCTCCCAGTGATACCTTCTTTTTCCCATGAAAATGTACTCAGTTTATTAAGAAATAGACATTATGTCAGTAATGCATTTGCCCAAATACACTTAGTGCAATATACTTGTAAAGGTATTTGTAATCACAGTATATATGTCACAGTGAATTACGTATATTTTTAAGTTGCCATTCTTCAGCACTGCATGGTTTATTACTGTGGTTCTTTGCCTGCGTGAGGTTAATGCCTCTGTGGTAGAAGCTGTGAACATTGTCACAGGAGCTGTGCAAATCAGTGTAAAACTTCATGTCATGCAGTCATGATACTGTAATGCCTCTCAGATGTATGATCTCTCATAATTTGAACAACCTGTAGTAATTTGGATGTAGAATCCTCTCAGGACTGCTGCCGTGTGGGTTGGTTGTCCTCCATGCTTCCCATATGGAGGATTTATCAGGCACTCAGTTGGAGTTTTTCATAGGCACAAAACACTGCAGCAACAAACCTGAGGTGGTAAAATACAGACTGAAATGATAGTATAGAAGGGCATATGTTACTGACATCCTGATTCATACCAGGAGACTTTGCTATTTTATATTCTGGGGGTAAAATCTTTTCCCTGTTTAATATATGAGGCATAAACAAAAAGAAATGTTTATAATACTAAAAGGCAAAGAAGACAAAGAAAAACCTTCATGTTTCAAGTATTTAAATAATTCAATTAAATTCTATTAAATAAAATAATAATTCATTAATTAAATAATTACTGGTAGATAATTTCTTTATTATACATTGTTTTTGCAGGGATTGTAAAGTCTTACGTAAATACTGGGAAATCCTTCCATCAGCAATGCCTTCCAGTACCTATACTGTCCCTCCTTATGAAGTCATAGAAATCAATTATAAGGCAATTTTAGCTGGCTGTGCGTATCAAATTTATAGAAGAGTTTCTCATGAAATTAAAATTAAAATTAAAGTAACATTTCTGCTCTGAAGCCACTCAAAAAAGAGGTGAATTTTAATACAACAGCTCTTCAATCTGTAAGAATTTGTAATAACAAGCCAAAATTAAAACTGATAGAAAGGGGGAAAAGGGTTAAAATGAATAGCTGTAGCATACTACACTGCATCTGATTTCACCTGTTTCAGCTCAAACACTATTATAAGGGTTTTTAAAAAAAAAAAAAAAATATTAATCTCTGAAAATGACAGGTGTCAAGAGCCCTTTGTAATACACATACAAAAAACTTGCGGTCAAGAGGTCATACCACTGCAATGTATTAGGCAGTAGCCTTCTCTCTTGTGGTATTTTCCTTGTTTGAAGTGTTTCCAGTGAAAGATGCTAGCTGTAATGTGCATCAGTAAAATGATCTATTTGGGAACAGCTTTACATGGTAAAGGAAGCTGTGAGAATACTTTGGTATTGTGTACATCTCTCTTAACAGTTTTATGTTCAGAACTCTCTCAGATGCTGTAAAGCACCTAAAGGATATATGGTTTACAGCGACATATGTGTTTTGGGATTGAATTTTATAAATATTATTCTTGTAGTGAAAACAATTTTATAAACATTATTCGTATACTGAAAGCATTTTTTCCAATTTTTTTCATTTTCTTCACATTCTTTAAAGAGAGTTCTGATGACCTGAAAATGAAACTCTGTATTTCACTAAGAAATCTTTCAGTATTTTCTGTGTTTTCTTCACTGGCTTTTAGCACCACAATCCATAAGAAAATTAATGTAGTGTGCAAAATAAGATGTTTACAAACACAAAGAGAAAACAAAAATGGAATAGTTTTTAAAAGTGCTTTGGCATGCTTATAGACATGTTTTATTTTAAGGCAGTTTCAGAGGCTCTCTTCGAGCTCTGTGAGCTGAATGGGTAAGTTCTTATACCTTCACTTTGTCTTTGGGCACATCAAAGCTTGAGCACTATACCTGCCTGGGCAGGTATTTTGAGTTAAATTATGTAATATGCTACATAACCATTAAGCAAAAACCCCAAAACAATAGTGGTGAAGACTTTGAGCTTTTATACATAAAGTTTGATTTTGAAAATACGTCTTATTTTGACACACGAGTGACCAAAGTGGTTTGGCCCAGAACCTTGTGAAAGAGTTGTTCAATGTGGCGATACTGCTAAAGACAGTTTGTTTTCCATTTTTGTTCAATGGTTTTGGGTAGGGATGAAGAAGGGAGATTAGTGACAGAGTTACAATGATATGTTTTAAACCAGTTTTTAAACCAATATCAAAGTAGGGTCCCTAAATACAGATTTAGGAAAGGTATATTAAAAAAATGGGAACCAGTCGGTTTTTTCAAAGTGCCCTGAGGGGAGGAGGAAGTGTACACTCAGCTCTTCTGTGCCCCAGCATCAAGCACAGGGAGCACTGGGGAATGCAAGGAGTGTGTGCTTTTAAAAAGTGAAGCTAGATGAGGACTGGTTTTTTCTATTTCTGACAGAAGCAGCTTTATTGTATTCCTTTGGACCAGGATGAAGTACAGTACTACTTGCATCACACAGCTTTTATGCAGGAAAGTTCTGCAAGATTTACTGCAGATTGGTAGAAAATGATATTTTGATTTTAAAAATAATGCTCATAATTTCCTTTTACTTCTGGATGGGCTTGTGCAGCATGTTTATGTGTGTAGGGAACTGAGAATTTAAAAATAGTTGCCTACAGTCTTTATTGAATTGAGTGAAGGGAATGAAGGAGACAAGAGGAGTCCAGGAAAGAACTGGGAAAAAAAATTTTTTTTTTTTTGGTTAAAAGTCCTGAAAAACACAGCAGTTTTTTATGAGATTGATAGAATACTGCATGTACAGGATCAAAAAGAGGAATGCTCAGAAAATAGGGAATGGTAGTTACCGGGGATTAGGAAGGCAACAAATAAGGAAAGAATGGAAGAAAGTTTATTAAAAATAATGAAGCATAGAAGAATCTATATTGCAAACAGTATAAAAAAAAATGAAACACTCACCATTCTGCTTCCATTCCATTATTTACAAAAGCTCTGTTTTCAGTAGTTTGAGCAACAAAGACTAATAACGAATATGAAAAGGAAAAATGGAAGTCGGTATCTGGGAACGAATGCTTTAGGAATTCCACTGCGTTTCTGATTGCTGTATAAAGTGTGTTCCTCACTGTTATCTCATTTTATGGTATTCCCAAGAATACAAAATGTTAGATCTCAAGATCATAGCAGTGAAATAGAGATGTTACGAACTTCTATTCCTACTTAAACAGCCTATCTCTAACAGGCTGCTGAAAATTGTTATTTTGATGCATTTTTATGTATGGTGATCTTTAGGGGTAAAGCTACAGGGCTAGCTGTTATAGCTAGGGTGGGATAGGAATGAAAATTAGAGTTTACCTTTGTGTTTTGTGAGGATGAGCAATTTGGAGAATAGGCCAATTCTGAAACTCAGTTGTAATATCTTTGCCAGTATTAAATGCGTGATCGCCACTTTGGTAGCTGCAACAGGAAAAGGAGAGGTTGTACACAGAAATGGTAGTTGCATTTTTTTTAGCTTTAACTGTTTTTAAATAGCAGAGTATCTGAACCCATCCGTAACAAGGTAGAAAAACCGCCAAATCATAAGGACTGACTTTGGGAGCTGCTAAAGGAAAGGCAATGCATAAAGAAGGACAAAGGAGAACACAGAGACAAGAAGAGATTAACAGAAACAGAAAAGAGTTTTCAGACTACAGAATTAGAGGTTGTCTTGGAATTGATAAAATTATCCAATCTGTGAAGATAATGACAGTATGGTACTGAGCAACTAATGAGCAACAACTGCAAAATGTGGTAAATACACAGATACAGTATTCTAACTTCAGTAACTGAGAAAACTTCCCTGTGACCATTATCTATTATGATACTGTATTGATGTGATTGTCTTGTACTAATTTTGCACTCCAGTCTCCAGAATGTTTTTGGTCTGTCAGCCTAGCACACAGCTTCTGATGTCAATGGCATTAAATAGTTAGGGCCAAAGTAACTGTATTTTGCCGCATCCTGAAAGTGTATTTAGTTATTTTTTATAAATAATGAAGATTGGCGTGGAAACTTAGGTTCATAGCCATGATTCACTTAGCAGTGCATGAATAAAGGTTTACAGAGTTATAACAGAGCATAGATAGGAAAGCAATAGCATAAATAATTGGGGTCTTTGGCATGTGAGTAAAGTAAAAAAGAAGTGGTTGAGACTTTTCTTCTCAAACTGTGGATGTAGAGCTTCTTTACAGTATTGGATGGGGTACAATAGGGAGATGAAATAATCTTCTCTAAGGCAGACAAATAAAAACCTGAATAAGTGAGTTAAGTAAAATTCCTCTTCCAAAATATTTAAAGCTTTCAAAACCCAACGTACCCTGGAAGATGAAGTGTTCAGTACTTTTGAGGGCCGCATCCTAGGTCATTAATGTGAGACAGAGAGGTGTGCAGCTTTCTTAAAAGCTTGCGGGATCATTAGTGAGATCCAGGTAGTTTTTGTTTCTTGTCCAAATTGTGCTGTAACATTTTTCAGTAACTTTCATGTTCATTCATTAGTTTGGAGCATTCATGATGTTTCTCTCCATTTTGCAGAAAGTAGAAGACTGTTACTGTTTACCAACTTATTTGGTAATTCTAAATATGAATTCTAAATTCTAAATTCTAAATACGAGTTTTATACAGTAGAAGTTGAGCATGTGCAATGAATCAAGATTTTAAAATCATGACTCAATATTCTTGAGTTTTTTAGACTTTTTTTGTTTAGTAACAGTTTTCTGAAGGGTTATAAATCAGTAATAAATTAATTTTACTTAAATGGCTCATATGAGAAGACAAAGAACAGGCACATAGGTCTAGTCTGTAGCTAAAACACATTAAAGACCACTAAACTGGAAGAATAATGTAACTTAAAGAAAAAAGAGTTAATACTCTCTTACGTTTCATCTTTTGGGTTTTTTTCAGTTAAACTAGTGAGTGTTCTGATTTTATCATACTCTGAGCCAGTCATTTTTTCATGGATAAATAGTCCCAAATTTTCGTAAGGAGACTACTTGGTTTGGCAGCACTCATTATTAGTTTACCAATGTTTTTCATTCTGAAATGTTAGTGAGATAAGCAGCCAGTAACCAAGTTGAAATGAAATATGTTGTCCAATTTTAGAAAAAATACCTCCTGTCTGAGAAGAATATCCCGTTTATTTTTAAATTAAAATCCTTGGAAGGATGACTTAATACTTTTTTTTTTTTTTTAATATTATGTCTGAAAGTAAAACAAGTAAGATTGGCATATTTTACAGTCTTCCTTAGTGCCATTATCTCTTAATATGAATACTGGAACATCTTGTGTTGCAGGTTTCCTTTCAAAGTAAAAGGAACATTTCTGCCCATTGACAGAATTGGAGGATTTTTTAATAGTTGTGTAATATTCCTTAAAAAAAATCAGTACATCTTGTTGCTACAGCAAGTACATATAAACTCTTAGGCCTTGCGAAACAAATACCTAGCACTGCGTGGTGATTCAAAGAAACAATGCTGTAGGAAAGAGTCAAACAAAAAAGTAACTTACAAGAAGTCAACAACATTGTATTTTTATAGTGCTGTGTTCATCTGCATGGTTCCACATCATGATTGTTGATCAGATAAATTGGTATCTGCCCATATTAAACTATTAGGGAGTATCTAAAGAGGGCAATGAAGATGGTGAAGGGCCTTGAGGGGAAGCCGTATGAGGAGTGGCTGAGGGCACTTGGTCTGTTCAGCCTGGAGAAGAGGAGACTGAGGGGAGACCTCATTGCAGTTACAACTTCCTCATGAGGGGAAGAGGAGGGGCAGACACTGGTCTCTTCTCTGTGGTGACCAGTGACAGGACCTGAGGGAATGGCCTGAAGTTGTGTCAGGGAGGTTTAGGTTGGATACTAGCAAAAGGTTCTTACCCAGAGGATGGTGGGTCACTGGAACAGGCTCCCCAGGGAAGTGGTCACAGGACCAGCCTGTCAGAGTTCAGGAGGTGTTTGGACAAAGGTTTTTGGGCACATGGTGTGACTCTTGGGGATGGCCCAGTTTAGAGCCAGGAGTTGGACTCGATCCTTCTCAGTATATTCTGTGTTTCTCTTCCTGGCATCCAGTACTGTGCTACCATTTTGTTGGGGCAATCTGTGGCTATTTCAGTAGGAAAGATTTATGCTTCATTCTGGCTGCTTGGGTTATGTGAATCAATTTTATTCGAGAATGAATACAGACTATTGATTTTAGAGGGCTTTGTATGTTCTCAGCACTTTTTAACAATCTCTTGTTTGGGTGTCCTAGGTTTAGGCACTTAAGTCTGAAATCAGTGTCCTAGATACATTTGCAGGAAGGGCTTGATGGTATTGGTTTTTAGTTAATCAAGAAAAAGATGATTCATTGCTGAGCTGTTTTATCCAGGCAAAATAGGCAAAGTGATTCTCACCAGTTAAGCATAACTGCCTTGCAGGTTTCCAGGAAACTCTCTCCTGTGCTCTTATCAAAAGACTGCATTTTGTCAAAACTTCACTCAGGAAAAATGAACCCTGTCTTAAGAGTTACTCTGGGTTTGGGTTTTTATGGCATTGAAACATGATCCAGACTTCACAATCAGTTTTAGATTCCACTTCATGTTACGCCATAATTCCTACATAGAAGAAGTTTTTGGGGAGTAATGATAATTCAAAACTGGTACATAAACTTCCATGGCTAATTATATTTTTTTATCATGATGTGCTGTGGCTCATTGATAGGCAGAACTGGAAAAAAGTTTGTTTTGCTTTTATTTATAAAGAAATTATTACATCATGCACAGTAATTTATTCCATTAAATTATATAACCCTTTTGTGTAAGACTTGATTCACAAAGGCAGTTTAGGGTAGAGCTGGGGTTAGATATCGGAAGTCAATTTGGTTTGTAGGTCAGTCTGTCTCTGCTTGATAGCAAAACTTAATCAGCATGTTATCTGGAGATACAGAGACATGGTTTTACTTTTTCGAGGCCCAGGTGTGATTCCTGACTTGTGCTTACTATGCTTATCTAAATTTGCTTAACACATCTATGGCTTAAATCTTGAAAACAGCAATGCTAGGTGTGTTCATATCCATGAGAGTATCACAGTAAACCTAAAATATAAAAGCTCTTCAGAAAAAAAAAGTCGTGGCAAGAAACTTCATCAAATAAGTATTTGTACAAAAAAATGTGAGTGTGTTTATCCCAGACTATAGCAATTGTGGTGGATGGTATTTGTACTGAATGTGACCCAAGCATCACTATAAATTTCTGATTTAATGTCTTCAAATGTCTTTGAAAAGTGGTCTTGTTAAAATCCCTTGTTTAAATTCTGTCATGTTCCTCAGTCATAGTCCTCGAGAGAAATAAAGATGACAAGTTAAGCTCGACTTCATAATTTTCCCTCCAAATATTTCTGATTTTCAGTAGTCTGTGTGCTGAGTCTTTTAATATTGTTGTGACTTGGACAGTGTTGGCATTATTCAATTTGTTGGTTCATAGCATTTACCAAGCAGTGACCAGAAACGTTAAGCTAAGTATTTACTAAGCATTCTTTAAGTCTTGGCCATTTGCAAAAAGGCAGTAATAGCAAATGCCTGTGATGGAGATGCTATTGCAGTATTTTCAAAGTAAATCCAAATAAACAGAGCAAAAATACTAAGTAAAAAGCATTCTTATTATTAAGAATCTGTTTCAAAAGTCTTGCAACTTCAAGCACATTCTGTTAGCATCCTAAGTACATTGGTATGATAAAAACAATTTTATATGACAACAGTAGCCTTGTAGTACTTGGCTACTGTTCTGAATTACAGTACTTGTTATAATTTTCTATTTGACTAAATATATTTTACTTAAGTACTTTGTTATGTATTTAAAGACACGTTCTATAGTTCTGTGACTATAAAGTTGAAAAATAGAATAATTTGTCTTCTTAAAATAACTATTTTAAATTTATATCTCTTTGAGATAGCCACAAACAGATTGATTTATTCAAAATTATTGTTTCTACCACGTGTTTGAGTGTTGAATGTTAGTGTGTATCAGTTTCAAATTTCAGAGACTAAATGACAGTAATTTCTTTTGGAATTTCAGAATTTTTTGTTTCATTTATTTTATGTAGTTGTCATTGGCCAGATAAGTCATGTGATATTGCTAATAGCTTCAAATGTAGAGAAGAAAATGTACAAAGTGGCATTATTAATTAACGATCACAAACGAGATGATCATAAGGAGATTCTGCTCAGCCGCTTAAGTAAGACAAATGCAATGTATTAATACTGAGAAAGCTGCTGTCCCATTATATTGCAAGTCTGATGTAGACACAGAAGCAAGGAGTTTCATCTTAAGACTATTTTATTCCTGTGTTATTATGGCTGTATAATGTAGCTAAAGAAGTCATAAAGAAGTCATAAGTCATTAATTTAATCTCAGTTTACAATTGTTTCACTTAGGTTACAACCAAGGAAGCAGGGATTGAGGCTGCTGTAGATACTATTTTTACTGTGCTGTGTTGTACTAAATACTATAGGTGTAACTTTAGAAAGCCTTGGGAAGACTCTCATGAATCTATCTAATTTTAATATGTACTTCGAAATAGACTAAATTATTATTATTTCACATTATTATGTGAAATTTATGTTGTGTGTATATGATTATGTCATCTCAGTTTATGCATGGTGATCTTTGATCTAGTTACCACATTGCCATTACTAATACAAGAAGACCATTTCAATGGAATGGTTATTGAATATTGAAATGTCCCAAAGATATTGTGTGAAATTAAATATTTTACTTTGCATAATATCTTCACAGAAATGTTTCAGCTGTTTTATATTATGAGAAGATACTAAAATGTATGATCTCAATATGGTATGAGCTAATAGCTTGACAAATTTCATAAATTGTATTTAAGGCATATACAATCTCTCTATTTTGCTGTATGGGTATGGACCTAAAAGACTGAAAGATCTTTCCGTGGTGGTAAAGTCACCTCCTTTTAAGCATAAATTTCAGAAGTTTATCAAACTCCACATAAATTACTCCACATAGGCTTACCTAGATGCATGAATGTACTCAAGTTTGGCTTCTTACAGGTGACAAAACTCATGAACAGAGCAGATAAATGAATGGGGAGAGAGATAAGAAGTAAACAAATTATTATAAAATTAAGAATCTGTTACAACCAATCTGAGTAACTCAGAGAAAAAACAAGCAACCAAAAAACCACACACACACAAAAAAGCAACAAACAAATCCTAAACAACTAAAAGATTGTACACAAAACCCTCACTTCAAAATCTTCAAGTAGATTTTTCCCCTAAGTTTCAATTAAAGGCCGAATTTCGCCTGTCCTCTCACTACTAACAGATGAGCCACAGTAACAACCAATATTAAACTAGACTAAGATAGCTCTTTTGTTTTCTATAAATCAAAGATGTTCACATAAACAATTACCAGTTTGTGGCAGACTGCCAAGTGTATATTTCTTACGGTAACTACCAGTGATCATCGTGGGGATTGTCATGCTTTTCCCTCTTGGAATGCACATTGCAGAGTAATTGTGGTAACGGCTTATTCACAGCTTGTTAAATCATACTCAATTCAGGGAAATATTTGGGTAAAACAGGGTGTCTCCAACTGTTTAATGAACACAGCAGACAGCCAGTCTTCAGTACTATGGTAATAGACTTACTTATCTTGATTTGGGAAAATGGCTTGGGTTAAATGCTGTCTGTGGTTGAACCCTCATTAAAACCATTAGAAATGCTACACCGATTCATAGAAACTAGATGACCAAACCCTTGGGTTTGAAGGGACCTTAGAGGTCGTCTAGTTCCAACACCCCTGCCGTGGACAGGGACACCTTCCACCAGACCAGGTTGCTGAAAGCTCCATCCAACATGACCTTGAACATTTCCAAGAAATGGGGCATCCACAACTTCTTTAGTCAACTTGTTCCAGTTCCTCCGCACTCTCACAGTAAAGAATTTCTTCCATATATGTAATGGAAACCTACTCTCAGTTTTAAGCCTTTCCTCCATGTCTCATTACTACATGCCCTTCTAGATAGTTTCTCTCTGTCTTTCTTGTAGGCTCCCTTCAGGTACTGGAAGGTTGCAGTTAGGTTGCCCCAAAGACTTCTCCAGGGCGAAAAATCCCAATTCTCTTAGCCTTTCCTCATAGGCAAGGTACTCCATCCCTCTAATGATCTTGGTGGCCCTTGACTCACAGAAAAGATTGAGAAAATAATTTATTTTTATGTTCCTTGTCTTTAATAGCTTTAGGATTTTTCTGTTCTCCCTTTCACCATTACAGATTCATTGATTTTTGTGAGACTTCGGTAATAGTATTGCAGATGGGTGTCGGCTACTTGAATTGTTTCCTCTGTGATAGTAATGAGCATTATGATTCAAATGTTCTATTTGATACCTCAATTAGTATTTAGATTGGACTCATAAAACCCCCTAAGTTACCATCATCTATCAAGGGAAAAACGTAACATACGTATGAGGTTAGCCCAACCATTACTGTGATTGACTATATGATTCCTTTCTGATCAGCTGTTGCCTAAGAGGCAAGTGTCCTTTGGGTTCATGATTCTTGTGGGATCCATTCTTGTCCCTTCTAGCTACAAGGCAAAGTGAATCTCAAAATCTTAGCTTGTGCCTCTTTACTCGTAACCCATTTTAAGTAGCTGTATATATGCTCTGACCTTTTGTAGATCCTTTGTTGAAAAACTCTTGTTGAAAGTAAAAAACTTATGATCAGACATAAACGTATCTTAATTTAACCACAAGCATAAGCTCACTTAAAAAAGAAAGTATCAATCAGCTCTTTATTTCTCATACTACAAGATACAGCAATATTCATACAGGTTTGAATTTTTAAAATGCATAATCTTTCTTTTATCTATGCCAGCAAGATGTTGTTTGACTATGTTTGGTGATGTTTGATGATGTCTGTGTTTTTGCTTTTTACTGGCAAACAATTTTATATGCAATGTCCTCCCTGAATAACAGCTGGAAGTTGATTTTTTGCATAGAAAGCATTGCTAAACGTTTTGTAAAGATGTCTAATGTTTTTAGTAACTGAAAGTGAACTATTTTTAAATGGTGCCTGAGAGCCTGGTTTGATAAAATTAGTCATTTGTGTTTAAATATTTTATTGTGATGCCATTAATCGTGATGCCATTAATCATGATATCTAAATGAACTTCTTCACTGTTTCTTTCCAAGGGAGCCAAAGCACTTCTCAGGGTCAAGTAAGAGTAAATGGTGATGGTTACTAATAGCTCAGTGCAAAAGGCACTATCAGTTGCATGACAGGAGTAGAAATTCAGAACTTTCTCTTGCATCACCTTCAAAACAGCAACTGAATTAAAAAATCAGGGGCAGATGTTGGTCAGGATTTTTAGGTCACCATAAAACAAGCAGGGTAGATGTACATCTCCTCTTGAATCTACAGCATCCTTTATTTTGGGGAGATTTTTGCTTTGTATGTACAGAAAACAGTATTGTTTCAGACCAGCTATCCAAATTAGAACAGTCCAGGGCATGACTGTTCATTGATTTCCTATTTGATTAAGAGTGAACAAAAAAATACAGAACTCTTTATTTAAAAATAGGCTCTTTGAAACCCTATTGAAGAGGATCAAGAAACAGGAACCATTAGGAATATAGCAGTGGTCCCTTGATCTGCCTCATTAGTTCAATGGTATTTCAAAAGTGCAGTTTTAAAAATATTGTTCCCACATGTTTTTGGAATTCTAATCAAAAGATAAATTGATCAGCAGTAATGTCTTGGATGTAAAGCCTGCAGTTTGAATAGCTAGCCAGAAATTGCCCATACTTTCCTTGATATATCTTTAAAACAATTGCTGTATGATAGGGTAGCAATCATTGCAAAGACAAGGGGACCTAAAAATATATTTCTTTCAGAGTCATAACAATAAAACATAGTTCTACTTGTACTTTTTGGAAATAAAACTGATTTAATGTGAAAACAACTCAGAGTGGCTTCATCTTGGGTATTATTTTTGCTTAAGAAATCAAGCTGCAAATTGCACTTGGCAAAGTATTAAGGCTGTCATCATTAAGCCATCACAGAAAATAGTATTTTGTGCCTACTAGAATATATTTTGGGTAATAAAAAGTTGCATTAATATACAAAAATTACTGAAAAACATTCTATGTTGTAAATAAAAAATATTGATAATTGTGAAGAATATACACAATTTCTCAGTAGCATTGTAACAGGTATAACTAGAAGCATTAGAGAACAGGTTATAAAGTACTGGTTTTAATTAGATACTTTGTATTTTATGAAAAAATGGTTGAGCAATTTTTAACATTTTTTAAATTAAATTGATCAAATACAAGAATAAGAATGTATGTGAAAGCAAATTTTCTGGCCTCATTTTACAAAATGCCCTTCTTAAAAAGAATAAATACTAGAAATATTAGTATGAGATGCTGTTAAGAATGACATAGTATAACATAATTTCCTTCAATACTAAAGAATTTTATTAAAGAACACTTTCGATCTTTTCAGTTACAGGTCTTTCAAAGAGGCACTTTCTTTGACTTTGAAATGTGCTTTACAGTAGAGTTAGCTCTCTGCTGATATTAAGGGTTTTAAACATGAATAAAGATCTGTAAGCACAAGTTGTCAGTGAATTCTGAACTAAAATACAGCAAGTATTGCGATCACCATCCTAGCATGAATGGGTTATGTTTGCAGCTTTTTGGACAGAAAGTACCATATTACAGCCATCCTGAGATCTACCTCAATATTTCTGTTCCATGTCATTCAATTTCTTTTTTTCCTTTCTCTTTTCTTTTATTTCTCTTTATTTTCCTTTCCATTTTCTAGTTCTCTCAGAATTGTCATGCAGTTTGTATTTGAAAAACTAATTTTCTGGTTTAAATCTTAGGAAGGTAAGGAAGTAAAAGAAATGATCAACCAACCAACCAACCAAACAAAAAGCCCAAGACACCACCAAAAACCCACAAACAGAAAAATGAAGAAACAAAAACAAAACAACAAAACACAGAAACTGGTTTGTGTGGTACCTGATTCTGCTTGGGACAGAAGACTAGGCTTTGCTTACTTTTTATTAACCTTTGTCCATTTCTAGATATATGGCCCTGTAATGCTTCTAACCACAATTTGGCAGGATTGTTAATACAAGAGTTAGAAAATATTTTAGTAGACAGTGATGAAAAGATTGATAATCCTGCTCTTTGTGATGCCATTTAGAGTACCTGTCATCTCAGAAGAAACCATAGTTAAAAAAAGAGAAAGTGAATATGTTGAAAAACTAGATACATTTTTTGCCTTATATTAGCTACTGAAAACGGAGGCGCATCCAGTTTTGTATGTAGTTGGATGCATACTACTGGATTCCAACTCTTTCTTAGGAACACATACAAAAGGTCATTATCTTTCTTAAATATATATGGATAGATTTACCTGTTTAAGACCATGTAAAAAAAAATTTAAATAAAAGCAGGAAGAGATGTTCAGTGAAATGAGGGCTTTGAAGGTTCATGTGCAACTGAGTAAAATGTTGCAGTTCTTCTTAGCTGTATATACAAGTAGTACTTTTAAAAATATTGCTTGGATGTGATGTGCTATTGTAACTATTTGTATTATTGGGCCTTAAAAACTTATTCACGTTCTTGATCCCTATTGAGCAAGGTATTGTAGGAGTACAATGAAAAGGACAGTTTGTTTCCTAAAGAGGCAAGAATATTGTGTCTTTGAAGAGGTTTTAGTAATAATAGAAAAAACCAACTTAGAATACCCTCCAGTAAAACTGAATATGGGTGATTTTTCTGGGGTAACTCAAAACAATGATGTAAATCTCTAAAATTATATCTATTGTTAGTCAAGCTAACCTTACAATACTCTCTCTATCTGGATATGTTTTTATCACAACTGCTGTGTTAAAAGGTCTTTTGTTATTATGACTTTCTATGATGTTGTCAGCTTGTTCTCCTTAGGCAGGTTCCTCACTTTGCCATTAGCTTGGTCTGACCATGAGGGAGAAAACTACATAAATACACTTGCTAGTTTAATTAGAGGACAACTTTTTGGCAATAACATGGATGACTCAGATCATGTTTCCTTGCTGTCAACTCCTTGCCCTGTTTTCACATAGAGGTTCAGGGGCTACATAAAAGGCCGTGGTTGCTGTACTATCAGAGATGGTAGGAGCCCTATCTCTGTGCCTCACCTTGCAGGTTTGCTTTCGCATTTACTTTTTTTTTTTTTCAGTTCGTCTGTTCTAAGCAGCCCTATTCACTCTCCTTCCTGAAACACTGGCCAAGTTCTGATGGCTCAGTCTTTTTTCCTGCTTAAGGGAGACTTTTCTGTGATGCAGATGATAATAAAAACACACCTTCCCTTGTCGAACCTGGCACTGAAAACTGGAAAATCAGTTTCCCTTTTCCTCCAAAGTTATAATCTACTATTAGAGAATATAACACTTTCCAAGCTGTACAGGAAAAAAAAAGATAAACCTTTTTCTCTGTAGCTTGGGGGATTTGATTTATGCCTCTGTCCTGGTTATGTTCTCCTCCAACTTTTGAACAGCATAAAAGGGGCTATGTAAACGAAAAAATAACATATTAAGAGAGAAGTATTCCTTCCTCCATTTTAGGGTCTTAGAGAAAAGTTCTTTTCTTCAAAATTTCTGGTGTATGCTTTTTTGAACTGATAAAATGTGCCAACTTCATGGCACTTGGGGATGGGGTTTATTGTTGAACATGGCAGTGCTAGGTTAGTTATTGGACTCAATGATCTTGGGGGTTGTTTCTGACCATGATGATTCTATGAGTCATCAACCTCTAAAAAATGTGGGTTTGTTCACCTATCCAGCAGGTAGATGGTTATATTTGCCTTGATCAAAAATTTAATTTAAATTTGATCACTGACTTGTTTCATGATCAGGAATATTTTTAAATGCAATTGGTTTAATAAAGACATGACAATGAGGAGTCCTCCAGTGTCAAGAGAGTTAGAAATTGTTGTTGTTCCTGCCATTTGTCCCTGTTGGTTATAAAAGGAATTTTTATTTTTAAGTCATAATATATTCTTTTAATATACCAAAATAATTATAGTAACCTTCTCTGCAAATATAAGGAAACACACTGTGTATCATAAACTCCATACCTTTTTTCTAAACTAACAAAACACCTGTGGTTACTCATGATTTTTGCATGCTTTATTGCAGAACTGCACAGCATTGAAGATTGGAGGCATTTTTTTTACCCTGAATATTGAAACAATGAAAAAAATTCCTAGTTCTCCAATAGTTGCCTATACATAGTGTTTCTAAATCTCACCTATGGTCCCGGTTAGCCAGTGATTGGGTGGCTGCTATTTCCACTCCTTTACTTTTGAAGTTTGCAGTATAAGCAATCCTTAATGTAGCATTTGGATTTGCTGAGAGCTCCAACACCCTGATGACTTCGTTAATTTCTGTCTAAGGCTGAGGAAAGAGAATGGGTTTTGGTTTTCTTATTAACAGACCTAATTTTTTTTATTATCTCTATGTTGAGTTCAGCATATCATGTTGAGATGTACTTCAGTTAATATGCATGAAACCAGGGTAGCTGATTGCTAGGGGAAGATACCAATGAATATGTAAAAAAAGGTTGTATACTTTCAAAAGACCCAAACCACCTAACAATAGTTAATGCTTCATTACATGCATAGTGTTAACACTCACCCCTGTCCTGGATTTTTTTCCTCCTAACTTTGAAGAACTCAAACTATTTCTTATCTCTGAAACACCTTGTTCTTCCAGGATAATTCCTTCTGTATCTTTTTCAAGGTTTTCTTGTTACTGGGGATACAGGAATTTCAGGTGATTTTTTCAAATAGCATTACATAAGGCTAGTCAAGGTAGCAAGGCTCATGGCTTGCAGCTCAAGGGAGGAAATTGCTTCATTAGAGCACCAGCGCTTCTTGCATGTACTACTAAAGAGGAGGGAACATACTGAGAACTATCTCAACCATGCATTGACAAGCCCAGTTTTGCAAGTTTACCAGAAAAATCCTGTTTTCAGGGAGTAGCCCTTTGCCAGCCACCAAAGAAAGGGTTACCATCATCCTCAGAAGCCACTTCAAGGCAAGACACCAGCATACTGCTTCTGCTCAGGGTCTACAGGATAAAACATCTCAAACCAGCCAGGGGCAAATACATTTCAGAGATATTTTCAAGCCCTACTAACTGCTAAAATGGTATTTCAGATATTATTCATATTTGTTCAGAAACCATTAGGTTCTGTGTGAAAAATCACTTCTGTGATTTTTCTGAACACAGCTGCCCGTTCTACTTGTTTAAATGATGACTGGCAGGTTTTAGAAACTGGGTTCAGAGAATCAGCAAGCAAATTGCATACCTTGCTCACTGGGTATTCAGCCTGTAAATTATGTGAGGTAGGTATTCTTTTTAAAATCAATAGGAAAAAGTAAACACAATTTGATGAAATAATAGTGTATACGCATTAAAGCTGTTTTTTGTAGCTGAAAGTCTTCTTGCTGGAGTTCACAACAAAAATGTTTGTTTGAGTCCTGAACATGATTTAATTCTTTACCCCACTTCTAATTAATGGAATAAGTTATTGTTGTGATGCTGTGTTTTATTTCATAGTAGATAAGTGTTTCTAGTTCAACTGAATTACTTATGCTCTCATAGCAGTACTTGCTTTTTCTCCTTTGTTGCTTCTTATTTAGGAAGTTCTAGTCCCTCAGTGTTTCAACCAGGGAGTGAAGGCAGTATTTTATGATTTAAATGACCAGTCACAAAACACAAGTGTCTAGTAAATTATCTGTGAAACCAATTCAGCAAACACTCTGTAGGTTGGAATTTGTTTTCATAAACTATCTGGGAAATCTTTGGTAATGGCTTACATATTAGTGTACTAGACGAGCAGTTTTTGGTCATCGGATAGCATTATAACATAAATAACTGAACGAGTGTTAACTGTGATTCATCAAACAACAAGAAATTCTTAGTGAATGTTATAACTCATTTACCTCTGATTTTTATATTTAATTGAAAATGAGAATATAACAGTAACATGTATGCATTGCCACCAGCCCTACCAGTTCTCAACTAATATTTTCTGAAAACAAAACTGCTTCATTTTAAGTCAGTGTGTGAAGCAGTAATGTATATTCACTCACATAACCTGTGTTTTATTCATGAAACAGAAAAGCAAAAGCACTTCTAGCCCAGTAGCTGTGTGCGTGACGCTTCCATAGGGCCTGCTTTCTTCACCAGCCCATCTGCTGTAGATACGGCTCCCCCTCGCTGTGATGGTTATCACAACATTCTGGTGGTGGTGTTTTCAACAGGATGCAGGTTATCAGGGATGTTGTTTATACATGTGAAAGAAAGGCAGTGTGGAAGCTATCCCTCAGATTTCACCTGCTGTTAAAACTGAGTGCAACCATTAGACAGGTGGTTATATTCAGTGTCTTTTGTTGAGGATCTGGGGAGTTGAGATGGGCTGTTGCTGATAATCAACGTACGCAATTAAATTGCCATTCTGACCATGCATTTTCAATCTAATTTACAACATCTCCTCTCCCCTCAGTCTTTTTGGTTATAATCATCTCCTTATTTGTTTTATAACCATTTAGGTTCACTTTCTCCCATCCACTGTTAGATCTTTCTTCATATTTTTTCCTTGTTTGGATCATCAGTGATCATCATCTTTTCTGATAAAGATCATTGACAGTTTTCATACTTATTTCAGGAGCACAGCTCTGTTCAGTGTTAGTGCTGTCCTGTTCAATTCCAGGTCTTTGTATATGGTTTTTAGCTTCTTCCAAAGGGGAAGTTTCTTAGATAATTCTGTATTTCTTTGACTGTTTTTCAGAATTACTCGTTTGCCTGTACGTTCTTTGCAGTAGCCAAACCCTCGCATACTAATCTTCCTGCCTTTGAAGGGCAGTTTATGGTCTAGCTGTGTATTACTCTTCCCTTTGGCCAGCTATACTTTATGAAACACTGAATTTTACACAATACGCCTTATACTTACCGGCCTTCCTTGAGATATACTCCTTCCATAGCTTTGACTTTGGTCTCTTGTTTCTAGCCAGTCAGTTGACTTCCAAGTAGGATTGTGTGTTCTTCCTACTGGACATTATTTGGAGGACCCATCCCCGTATTCCCAAAGTTATGTTCAAAACTTATAGCAGATCCACACTACTCTTCCTTCTTTGTAAAGGTTTTGCCCTACAGGCTGAAATTGTTAGTGCTTATTATTGTGACAGTTTAATGGCAGCTTCTGGTACTATTTGTTAGTATTTTTGAAGCTCCACTTAAAGTATTATGGGCCTAATATCAGGTGTAATTAAGTAGTATTACATCACCCTAACCACTGATAAATTTGAGACACAGAGATCTGAACTGAGAGTTTTAGAAGTCTGTGTTGGGTGTGTTTCACCTCTGTAATCTTTAAGTTAATTTTTTTATCAAAAAATTGGTTTAAAATTATGGAAAAAATATGCTTGCTGTTTGTACAGTTTCATACACATCTTAAAATCAGCACAGAAGATATCCTCTGCTTTGGAAAGAAGAGGTTGTTTGGTTTTTTTAATGTGAATACTAGCCTGATTATATTTAGACTGCAATTGTAGATATGGTTCCCACTAGGCAATGAGCAGTGTAAGATGTGCTGGTTTGTTTGTAACTACGTGTATGTCGGGTATGCACACTGTTTGCTAGCACCTTTCCTGACAGCCTCGATAAGCTGCCGGGGCTGGCGAGAGAGTTCACCTAGCAGAGGGTGAGAGGATGAAAGGTTGTTTTATGAAATGCAAACTGAGAAGCTATAATATAAACAGAACTGCTCTCAAAGAAGTACTGTTTCCTGCCTACATCTACACTGCTTTATACTTTTAGGCTGTAGTCCACACTTTATGCAAATAATAATCACTCAGTTTCCATCTGAACATGAAGAGTGGAGAGGGACTTGAGTCCTGGTCTCCCCAAGATCCATTATGCCAAATAATTAGGTCATCTCTAGGTCATCTTTTATCTTTGTTAAATGAAAAGTGAACCATGGCTTAGGAGGTCTGATAAAAACTGTGGGATTTTCATTATTGAATATTTCATAGTTTTCTGCTGTGGCACATCCAGTATCTCTCCTTTTGACTGGTGTTGGGAAGTACCGGTTGCATAGAGGAAGTAGTGAAAATGAACTGCAGTGATCCTAAATATCAAAAAAAAGGTAAATATTTTAATCAAAGTTCATGGGATGCTGTCATTTTTAGATTCTGAATGAGAAAAACAGCATTTCAAGTCTCCACTATTGAGGAAAGTGTCAATATGATTTCAAACATTCACATGTCAAAAATAGTGGTAAAGTGGCAAACCCTAAAAGTTTCTACCATCTTGGCAGTTGTTACTGATTCTAAAAACTAAACAGTTCATTTCGGATCTATAGAAGAATAACTAAGGAATTAAATCTCTTTGAATTCAACTGTCTCAAAGTTTTGCTTTTTTTCCTGCTCTGTAAAGTAAATTCTTTATTCTTGGTGAGTATTTCACTGAAATATCTGGTAGGAGAACTGGAACCTTTGTTAAAACTGGTGAAGATCTCTGAAAGTCAGTGTTACTGTCCTTTTCTCTCATCTCTCCAATATTCCTTCTGTCTCCTTCTAATCACGAATCTCAGACTGCACAGCTGTTCAGTAAATAGTCATCTCTTTTGTTCCTATTATCTCTACAGTGTTTTCCTGGCTTCTGAAAGACCACAGTAACTCCAAGCACCCTTCATCTCTCACCTCTGCTTCTGTTTCTTTTGTGATTCCATCACTTCTTGTGTGACTTGGATCTTTTCATTTTTGGGCACTTCTTGTCTGTAATCCGGCATGATTTTGGACTTCTTATGGGTTCCCAGTACTTCCACATCCTATCTTCTCCCATTCTCCTACAGTCTCATCTCCTGGATGGTTTTACCAAACCCACAACTTTTAATTTCCACTCTGTCCTTAATGCCAGCTTTCATTGCTGATTAGTCCATTTTTTTTTTCCAGCCACCTTCATGTTCTGTCCCATGCTACCCCATAAAAATTGGCGAATACACTCTGGCTGTTGGTATCCCTGAAGTTCATGTCCATGTGGTGTGTACAGCAAGCTCAGCACTGGCTAATCCGTGGGTGGACTAAAACTTGAAATTATAGTAACTGGGAATGTGTTGTTTTTCCTTGCCTTCTGCTCTTTCCCGCTGTGTGTTTCCCTGATCTCTTTATGCCACACATGCACAGTGTCAAATCTAATGGGGCCTTAATTTAGGCATCTACATGTTACTGTAATTAATTAATAACTCCATCCTTTGTTAATTTTGACAACTGCTAAGAGGCTGAAGGGCAATTGTACTGCTAACCATCTGTACAAATGCAAAAATGCAAGAGACTGAAAATTGTCCATGGAAGGCAGGTTTCTGCAGGCTGGTGTATTAGCACATAGCAAGTGAACTGGTCTGCAGTATTCAGACATTCATTTTTCCCTAACAGATGTAGGCTCTATTTTAGGGATAACAAAAATAGTAGTTTTATTATGACAAGAAGTACCAGTAACCTTCAAAAGCATATTTGTGTTAACCAACTGAAGGATATTGAAGCAGGAGAGCCAACTCAGTGTTCAGGGCAGTAAAGTGGGAGAGCTCTTTCTGTATTGAATAAGGAAGAGAGGAGAACATGTCTGTGCCTTCCTCCGTGTCCAAGGGCAAGAGAATGAACCTTTGACTTCAGTAACAGGCTTCCTTACTCAACAGCTATATGTTTGTATTTATGAGCTTTCTTAGTTCCTTCTATGGAGT
>NC_063216.1:54047352-54124852 GCF_020740725.1 Corvus hawaiiensis
GAAATTTCCACATCTAAAGGCTATCTTGCAAAATGGATAACGTTTCATTATTCTCGGTGGAACTGAAGTCATAATTTAGGTAGTACTTTCTTCCTAGTATGGAAGCCATGTTTGGAGGCAGGAACTCTCCAGTTAGGGCAGAGATCACAGACTGCTCTTAAAGCCAACAGCTGGCTACCCATGCATGATGTAAGGGCCGTTTTCAGAGCACCTTTGCCTGGTTTAGATGATGTTCTCTGTAAGACAAAGAAAATGAAATATAAGCATTTTGTTGATTAGAAGAGTTTGAAAGAAGAAACAAAAGGCGAGGAGTATAGGAGGGGAAACATGCTGGTTTCCACATGTGCCTGAGCAAATACAGAGTTAAAGGACAGAGGAGGAACTGTGATGGGAGGGTTGAGAAATGGATGCATGGTTGAGCCATGGGTGAATGGCTGTGGAATGAATCCCTGTTCAAGGATGTGCACTTGAAAGCAAAAAGAGCTGCACAATCAAGAAAAAAAATTCAGTAAAAACTCATCTTGTGTTGCAAAAATATCTGAGTGACCAATACACTTTTTTTGCTGCTTCAGAGTAATCTTAATTACATGACTGCCATTTGATGCCATTGCTGCTGGATAACATTACTGCAGATAATGAAAGATTTTTGTCTATCCTCTTTCATTCCATTTGTTATCATACTTGTAATCCTGCTTAAGTAAAACCATAACTCTTTTTTTTCTATTGACACCTCTTACATAAAGATAATTAAAAAAAAACCAAAACTACAATTTGTGTAACCCTATGTTACTACTTTACATTCTTAACTTCATGTAATTTTTACTTGTGTAGGCTCATGGAATAGTTTATAAACCAATGGTCAGAAGTAACTGTCCTGTGCTGCTTGGGAAAAAACCAGGATGAATAGAAAAAACATATTATCTATATTGATAATAACATTCAGAAGTAAAAATCTGCAGGAAAAATATGGAATACTTAAAATCCATGCCAGAACTTGTGAGCATCTTTGAAGCATTGTGTATCAGGCTACACTAGCCCCATTCTGGTGATTGTGATGCACAGACTCATTTACCTGTCCTGATATTAATCGTCTCAGGTGCTAAAGTATCGAGAATGTAAATTAGCACCTGTCTGCATACGACAAAGTGGCTAGCACACTCCAGCTTTGCTACTGTGTGGATTCGTGCTGCTAAAATCTTCTCTTTACACCTTATCCTGTCATTTTTGGGCTGCTTTTCATAGCTTTTAAAGAGAGGCCAAAAATCTGTCTTCATGCCATTTATGTGAATAGATAGTGTAAAATATTCTTTAACCTATTGTTTTTACATCATTGAATCACAAGGGATACATGAGAAACTTTACACTGCAAAACTTAACTATACTTTTATTCAGTGGCCCTTACTCTTCATGAACATACTTTCCAAACTATTGCAAGGTCTGTCTGTGCACTGTATTTGTTGAATGTCTAGCACGATGTGCTGTAATTTCTGATTTGAGTTTTTCCTCCTCTTTAATGGTTTCCTTAATAAAATAACAAAATAACAAAATAATAAAAATGTGTTAGCAAGGCCTGTTACTCCCTAATTGTTTCTGTATAATGCAATGAACAAATACCTTACTCTGTTTCTTGCTTTTTATGATTAGCTGTGCTAAGAGTCCTGAAGACTCTTCTTATCCTTCCTGGTCTTACTGGCCATACTACCTGAGGCTTAATAGACAAACTGCAGTTTGAAGGAGAAGAGGGGATTTTGGCAGTATAAGAGAAGAATGGCCCAAAATATCAAATATTTTTCACACATAGACCAGTGATCAGACAAGTGCTGTAAGGGCTAACTGTAACTTCCAACAGTCCCTGTGATGTGAATGAGATGTGAAAGATTGCTCAAGGCAGAAAATGCCTTTTTTTATTTCTCCTTTCCCAAGGATGGTCACTAATTGCTTCATCTCCTCCTCCTACAGGTTGGAAATAATTGCATAATGATCACAAAATCCATTTTTGTCCATATCTGTTGCTCTTCTCAATCAATGCCTCTCCCGCTTCTTAAGCTGGGCTCCAAAATTTTCTCAGAACCTCAGAGTACCTTCTTTCTCAGTGTTTTTTTCAAAATGTGCCGAGTGCATCAAGGATACAATTTCAGTCTGTACTCCCCGTACTGTGCCAGGATACTGTGTCTCTTTGTCAGTCAGTTAGTGACTTCCTAGTTGGAAGCCACAGCCTTTGGTGCACTGCAAGTGCAAACCAGGGTTAAGTGCCTGGAGCTAGCCAAGCCCTTCTGAAATGTTCCTTAAAGCCAAAAAATTGTTTTAAAAGATGAAAACTGCTCAGAGAGGCCAAATGTTAAATCTAAAATGCCCAGCAAGTCCAGGGATATCCTCAGTTCCTTCTCAGAGAATGGTAACCTGACTTACTGAGATACAGGCAGTTCTTTCAGTAGGTCTGAATTATTGTAATCTGTCAACACTGTTATCCAGTATTGGTACATGCAAAAAGAGTATGAAGAAACAACTTCTAACTCTGTATTTAAAATTCATTTATGCATTTTGATTCTTAAAATCCAGTGAGAAATCTGTGGCCAAATGACTCCAGAAACTCCAACAGAAAACCATTGGTAGAACCTGATAGATAAGATGCAGAAAAGTCAGATAAAATGTGAAAAAATCAAAGTAGAAAACTTCATTTAATTTTACAGTCAAGGGTGCTTTTCTTAAATGGTGTGGAAAGCAGAGCTATCCTCTTATACGCATTTTTTTTCCTAAATAGTAAGGGACAAATGATAGAGCTTGGCTAAATATGTGGCAATTATGGGTTATATTATTTCATTTTTGGTACTTTTATATTTAGGCGTTTAGCTTATTGTTTTAGCAGTTTGGACTTGAAAGGTAATTTGTTAGGAATTTTAAGCATTTTATGCATGTTAAGCACTCTTCTTAAAATTGGGAGTATTACTTTGATCAAAAACTCTGCAACTCTGCTTCAAGACTCAGATGACATAGTTATGAGCCAACTGGCAGAACAGGGCATAGCCCTCTTCAGGGCTATTAGTATCTATCATTAATCTGATAGTAAGTTGTTAAAATCTAACTGTCCTATTAAAATCTAACCACCCTGTAAGTCTGTAATTTTTTCTTCTTGTTTTTTGCTTTGGTTGTGGCATGTTTAAGAATGTGAGACTACTTTGGAAAGTAAACCAGAGTGTTCTGTGTGTTTTGTTCATTGCAGTTTTGGACAAAGGCAGCATAGTCACTGTCTCGAAATCTGATGAATATATGTATTGTTCCCTTTTTCCACAGAACATCTCTTTATACATTCTATGATACTTCAAATGATTTGATATGCTTCAACTTTTGTTCTGTTAGGAAAAACAGAAGAAAGAAACCTTCTACCAGAAAACAAAAGAATTCATGGAGATTGCTTTTCAGAAATTTTGAATACAAATAATCTTTTCATTTCAGTCTACTTTCTTCTAATAGTTACTTAATTTCTGTATATGACAGGGCAGACTCAAATAATTTTCCAAACAAAACTGCTGAACAACTCTGTGATCCCAACTCTGTCCATTTATTCAGTTTGATCGTGTCTCCACCTCCCATAACCATGAGACCCGTAATATTACACTCCGGTTAACATTTCTTTATTACTTACTGTAACATATTTCCTTTTCTTTTTTCTCTTCCCTTTTTCTATATAATGGGATAAGAGTTCTTACCTAAAAAAATGAAGCCCTCATTAACTCCACAAACATCTGTGTTTGGCATATTCATTGAAAAATTGATCTAGCTGTGATTTTTCTCCCACACAATGTAGATTCAAGCTAGTCTGTTAAGCTACTTTATTTCAGATAACTACTTTGATACTGAGATCTTGCTTGATCTTGCCATTGCAGCTGTTCAGCTGTTGTCACTGATGTGGCATTTCTGTTTGTAGGTCTGATGGAGGCTTAGTGCCCTTAAGTGATGCAGTTCATATTGATCTTCATTGTTTTCTTATTGACCCAGTACCCACAAATAGAAAGATTTCTGTGTTCACCTCTTCTCTGTTTCTCACCTCTTTTCTGAATTGAATGTCTCCCTGCATGTCCTGCATGTTTACTCTAGGTGTGTCTCCACACATTTCCAGGTTTGTCTCTTTCATTTTTTTCCCACTTTGCCTAAGATCTATAGTATGTGTTAGAGCACCCCCTGCCTACTGATTCCTCTTTGACCACTGCGTGTTTCAAGATCTCATGGCAGAATAAATTGAAATATAAGTTCTTGTGTTGAATGAACAGATTACAAGAGCTGGTGCTGTTAGCTCTCACCTGCCAACTGAGACGAATTTCAGCTCGGTGAGTACTTCTTTCCTGTATTAAGCAGTAAAGTAAAAACTGACCACTGTGATCACTGTTTTGAGTTTGAACTGGACAGAGTAAGGAAAAGCACCTTGCAGCAATCTTGGCTAGTAGGTAGTAGTCAACCACCCCTGCTGTGACAAACAAAGGGGCATGCTGACACACGTCTCCCTTCCAGATTACTGCTCCAATCTCCACCTGCATTCTGCTAATTTCTTAATACACTGGGCAAAATATGATTGCAAAAGGAAATTTTCAGAGCAGTAGAGATTTTTCAAATGTATTGTGTTGCCGTCTCACTAGTTTAACTCTCTTTTTTTTTCCACAGACCCTTGTTCACTTGTTAGTTCAATTTCACACTCGTTTTGAAAAATTAATATTCAGGGCTAAGTCACATACTACTTCCTACTAATACAATTTGTGGGATATAGATGAGCTGTTGAAAGATGAGGTTGTAAAAAAAACTGGTTATGTTTTTGGTTTTTTCTGTGGGAAAAACATTTTTTGCTTCTAAGTATCATCATAGATTTTGCACTAAAATGTCCACTTACCAGTCACTGGTCTCGATACAGGAAATATGAGGAGACACAAGTCTCTATTATTGGGATTTCAGATGCAGCTATCATGATCTTTTCTTTTTCTTTTTTTTTTAACATTATGAAACATAACTGGAAACATTTCTTCAGAAAGTGGGCAATATTTAGCGATCAATAACAGTGAATTGAGAGTGTGATCCTTGCAGCATAAACCAAGCTGTCAGACATAAGAGGGAATGATTTTCATAAATAAAAATATGTGTTCTGACCATAAAATTGGAAACCAGAAACTTTGAGCTGTTATATTACCTAACTGAACAGCTATAAAGTTTAACATGTAATAATATAAGTAAGTAAACTTGAATTTAGGATGCAATTAAGAGTTGAAGAGATTTGAAGGTCACACCTTATTAGAATTGTCACACATAATTTTTTTTAGTAGCGAAAGCACTACTTGTTAACCAGGTTTCTCACATAGATTTGTAATTATACAGAATTTTGAAGCTGGAAGTATTCCACTACAGCTTTGTTTGTTATTCCACCTACTATCACAGAGCCCTGACTTGTGCATTATGCGTCAAAACATATTCCATTCTTTCGGAGTTCTTGGGGAGGCAATACGATGTAATTCATTATGCCCTGAAGATAAACAGTACCTCTTGACCTTTTCAAGTAAAGTTGCAATATTTTCTTATTCCAGAATGTAATATTGTACTGAGCAGATATCAATGTGATAAGATAAATGTTTCCTTTTCTAATGTAAACCAGAGTGCACTACATTTATATAAAAATCTTGGGGGATACCCAAAGCCTCCAGATAAAAAGGGGCAGCTTGGCTATTGTAGGTCTGCATTTTTGAATTCTCAGTCTCAAAGCACAAAGGGCAAACTGCAGCCAGTCTTGAGGACGATGGCCATTTTTCAGAATTAACAGATATTTGGTTTGCCCAGTTTAGGATTCTCCTGAAGAATTTTCTTGCAAATTAAAAGACGTATAGAATTTGCTACCATTAGAACAGCAACCAAACAAAAGCCCACAAAAACAGAGATTAAATGCCTTTCTTCTCTGTACCAGGATCTTTTGAGATGTCCCAGTAGAAGCTTGTGAGTCAGTGCTACACTAGTGTGTAGTTAACTTGCTTTTTACTATACTCAATATTTCAGGAAATGAAAGACTAATGAGGAGTATTGTTTTATCTCATTTTTTTTTCTGCATTCTCTGCTGTTGTTCAGAGCACAGTTTTCTTTAGTGTCTTGGCTGTTCTATTTTTCTCCATTACATTGCACATGGCATGTTTCTGATTGATGAAGTTGGTTATGCGCAGATGTGGTCACTGCTGTGGAGAGGGCTCAGAACATGGCACTTTCAGCTTCCCTTCTGCCTGTAAGACAATGCCCATATCCAAAGGCAGACACATATTTGGCTTCATGGACTTTGCCCAAGTGTTTATGCAGAGTCCTAGTCTCTTCTTGCCTGGCAAATCTCTCTTCCAATGGCCTCATTTATCTTTATATGTTAAATGCTTTTGTATGCAGGTCTGCTTATTATGTGGCATGTAAAAAGACTCTGTTATTCACATATATTCTATTCACAGAAAAGAGTGGCTTTAACGGCAGCTACTCTTACATGTAAAATGACATGGTACACTTTAAAATCAGTTGATTTTTGTTACTTCTGCTCTTCCTGCGTTTGGAACTTCATAGATATTCTGACCAGTTACTGCTGTAAGCAAAATTATACTGTTGCATTGTAAAGCAGTAACATCTTTGAACCCCTTCAGGCTGAAACTAAGACTGTTCTAAACATACTAATCACAGCATATAAATTAGATTCAGCAGGGATTAAAATACAGGTGAAAAGAGCAGTTAAGAACAGGAGTAAGAAGAAATGAAGTATCATTAAATCAGTCTATTTTACAAATGTATCATGTTATTAACTTTTTTTGGACTTTCTGTTTATTAATTTTTATTTATTTAAACTTAAGCAAGAGTCTTAAAATGTAAAGACAACATTTGGAAAGATTAAGGTCAGTATTAGGAAATTACCTAAAAAAAAAAAAGTTTTGAGAGCAGACTTTAAGTTCTTGAGTGAAACAGAAATGTGAGTGAAGATGAGGCTACCATGTTGGGCAATGTAAGGAAGCCCCTGGAGTCAGCCAGGGAAGAAGACAACCATAAGAAAAGGAGGGCTGACAGATCAGAAGAAAAAAATGTAGACAAGGTTCTTTAGGGGGTCACATTGACTAGGACTTTGAGAATAAAGAGTTTTATTTTGGTTTGAAAACAAATGGTGTATTCACCAGGGAACCAAGAAGCATGTACGAACTAGATATTCTCTGCACTGGAAAGGAAGTATTTGTAGACTGATGAGGTTTAGAAACAAAGAACTTAGATTTTGTGTTAGCAGATGTGCAGTCATGCATATTACTTAGATACTGTTCTCTCTTTGGTCCCCACATTGAAGACAGTTCCACAAAGCTGCAGTAAAGACAGTCTAAAATTTCTTTCAGCTTAAAGATAGTTTCTAGAATATATATATACTTATATACATATATATATAAGTTTTTGCAGTCTGTATTACATAGTAAAAGAGCGCACTAAGGCAGAAATGGTACAAGTGACTCCACAGAGTGTTTACCACTCAATCTGTAGCTTATCTCTTTGCTCATTGTTGGGGATAGCTAAATGATCTGTATCAAATTTGTTCTGCAGCTGTCAGTACCTGCAAGCATATAAACAGGCAGGTAGGATTTCTAGAAGGCAGGTGACCGCATCACTAAGAGGACTGCTCTAATTGGCATAATCAGTACAAGAAATGAAGAGTGAAAGAGCATGAAAATAGAATTACTTTTGTACCCCTTGAAAGGAGGCAGTAGCGGGCTGCATTCATTTAGTTGTTCCTGCAGCTGACTATGCTGAACTTCCCCTGAACATAGAAAAAGGGCATTTTAACCTCCAAAACCATCCATCTGGCATTGTCCATTAATGTTACACAGGAAGAAAAAAAAAAAAGAGGGGGTGGTGGTGTTCAGAAACATTTATATCTGACTTGAGGATTCTACAGAAAGGTTAGCCCTTGGTGGAAAGTTCCCCAGTCAAATTAAACATCTCTGCACACTCCATTCTTGTGTCTTGTGGCAGAATGGAGTTTGTCTGTGCCTTGAATTTCACTGTCGCCTTGCGTTTCTTCTTTACTAGACTGAAGGGTTTTAAATCTGTTTGAAATCTGTATACCTTTGGATATTGCTTGAAATTAGCTACAGTGTGAGTAGACATGAGAGATTGACAGATGAACACATATAGTAATCAGCAAGGGCAGGATTTAATTGCAGCTAATTTGTACTGGTTGAACACCCCTCCATATAAAGATATTTTGTACTCAATTATATTTATAATGTTTTGGACAATCAACATATGGTAAAACTTAAAATTATAAGCATTTAATCTAACACAGATTTGACCTGTCCCTTCTTCCTTTGCTTGTCAGAAGCTTTTGTTCCTTTCTGTATAGAAAACAGTTTCAGAAATGCAAGTCTCAATACAGGACCAGATATCTTCCTATGTTTGGTCCTGCTAATTATTGGAATTTTAGGATGCATTAAAGGCTGCCATGTGAAATGTTGAATTAGCTCTGTTTCCAAAACCTTATTTTTACTTGAGGAATTCAGGAAACTTGCTGAAACTATATTACAGTGTGGGTGAATACATACAGTTTGTCACAAGTTAGATACAACACAATAATTTATGTCTGTGTGAATGTACATTGCTGAATCCCCTTCTTTTCTCTCAAGTAGAATTTTTCTTCTCCTTATCATTCATTTTCAATTTTTATAAAACTATATTGTTGAAGCTTTAGGTGTCATTGTTTTGTCTTCTTGTGACACCTAGGAAAAAAACCCCAAACTGAACCAAGATCAGAATTCTGCTATGCCATAAATAATATGGGGTAATATATTTGCAAAACTTTAAAAATATGTTCTAGAACAGAGATTAAATAAAGAGGTGCAACAGAGGCTTTTGGTTCTCAAAAATACAGACATGTTAAGAAAACATTGTCTGAAAAAAACTTACAACCTGGAAAACAAATGCTCAAGTTGGTACCACTTGCATTTGGCAGAATTTCAGAAATTGCTTCTTCCAAGAAATTTATTGATTGATAAAGGTGAAAATTCCTGCAGGCATTGCTCTTAGGGTTTTTTTGAACTTTAACTTTGTTGCAAAATGTCTACTTTGGAATACTATTAATTTGCATGTAAATAATTTTAAATGAGGCTCATGATACATCTTGTCTTGCAAGATGATGTAAAAGGTTGAGGTAATTCCACGTCTTCAAATTTCAAAGGATGGTGCCTATTAGGTCACTTTGGTGTCTAACAATGTTTGTTATAAAAGAGAGACTATCTGTACTACTTAAACTGTGTCAGACTAATCAGGGAAACACTTCCCTTGAAAATTAAGGATGTCAGTTTAAGTAAAATTAAATTTTTTTATTGAGTAGCTTAATCATCTCTAGTCACTAAAATATGTATTCTCAATGATATTGTGCTGGCCTGATTGTTATACTCTGATTACTGTATGAATCTTATATAATACTTTCTAGTCAGGAAGAAATTTCATTTCTCTTTGACATTACTTCCCTTGTTTTTACTTTGGTGCTATTCTCTTTGCACTTGTAAAAAAATTCTAAATATTGTCTTTAATGTACAGGTTTAGTTCATGTAGTCTTTCTGTGATTCAGCTTTCCTCTGTGTCTTTTATAGCAATGAAGGAATAATTCAGTTAGTCTTCAGAGGCACAAAACCTCTAGCCAGAATCTTCCCAAATTTTGATGCAGAAAAATCTTAAGAAAAATACTATTGATGATTATTTTTAAATACATTCCTAACACTTTTCATTTCCACAGTATGCTTTTCCTGAAAAATCTCATTTTCATAGTATCCTTAAAATAAACAAATAAAAGTATTCAAAGTATTAAAAAACCCCTTAAGTGCTTGAAGTTGGACCTTTCTATTCTTTTCACTTGTTTTTGTGCAAATGCCACTGGTGATACCTCAAAGCCTTTGCAATGCTCTCTGTCAGCTGGTTCCAGAGTCCCAGCCACCTTTGCTGAATAACCTGCTCGCTCCTTTGTGCAGATGGGGTTCAGTCCCAGCACTGAGATCTGGGGCACTCAGAGTTGGTGACTAACCTGAGCTCTGGAAATTACATTCTTTAAAACCTTTGTCAAATTACATAACTCTGAATACTCATTCGTAAGTGCCTAAACATGAGGATGAAAAATACTATCACCATACTAGTATTTACAGAAATTATTATATGGTACTGTTTTTGGGATTTGATTGATGGTAACTCTGGAGACAAATGCTTTGGGTGCTTTGGGTTTTTTGCTACTGCTTCTTTGATGAAAGAAATTAAGGTTTTTCATGAAACAGTGGCTGTTGTCAAAATTTTGACTTTTATCAGTAGAGCTCATCCCAGATGCATAATGTGTCCATATAAAACCGGTACTTAAAACTCATCAGCAGATACACCATGGGAGGTTCAGAATGCAGCCATTCAGAATGAAAGGAGTCTTGATTGCCCCACCCCGGAGGGTGTGCTCTTGTTTCTGATGACTGTTTTTCCAACCTGTTCAGCTATGAAATCAAGGTCCTTGACACTCTCCCAAGCCATCCCAAAATCACACCTGGCTGCTTCTGCCAAGAGAGGCTCCAAAACAACATGAGGTTCAACTGTTTGGAGCACATAGCCGTGATCTTCACTAGTAAATTAAGCATATAGTTCCTGGATACTAAACTGAACAGTTGACACAGGGTGGGACACAAGTGAGCTAATAAGCATTTTAGTTCCCAAAACTGGGATAGCTGCACCCAGTTCCACAGTCAAACTGGTCCTTGGAAAAGTCTGACTGCTGAGGTGTGCCAGGGCATAGCTTGGGAGAGTGTGGGTCAGCACAGGTAAAAAATGCATGCCCAGAGCTGTACTCACAGCTTGCTGGTGCAGAAAATCACGTTCTCAGTCACTGTCCAGTTTTCAGTGTAGGTGAAGCCTGGGAGAGTTGGTAAAAGTGATACTGTCATGATATTTTTCAGTAATGCACTCCCGATATTTTTTTGTAACTCTATACATGAAAGTGCTTGCAGGGTTCATGTCTTACTGTTATTAATGAACCTGGGGATTGCTGGAGAAGAGGGTGAGAACCTCTGACATTCATCTAAAATCAAAGATTGTTTCACCTGCTGGCCACAGCTCTTTCTTCAGGTACCAGCATAAGCCTTATGCCATAAACTGTGCTCCAGAAAGTATTTCAAAGCTATCCCAAAGTCCTCCACATAAAATAGTTTCTCTCCTGTTTTTATTCTTCAGTCCACTGTCCTATGGCACAAGAAGAGCCTTGGGAATTGCAGTAGACTAACAGGTATTATCCAGAACACTTTCTCATAAAAGTCAAAGCCTTCTGACTAAAAATAGTATAATACTATGATGTCTGTCATGTATTTTTTCCCATATCTCAGAAATTAAATTATCTAAATTTTATCCTGCAAAATAAAAAATCGATCTCTAATAGATAAAATAAATTTTTTTAAATAGCAACTAAATTAAAATTTACTGTAGATTGTAACACTGTACTAGTATTGAAATATCCAGTCAGGAATAGATCCATGTTTTGTGTGGTACTTGAAGCTCACGGTAAGAAGTGTTCTAGTATGAAAACGTAGGTGAATGTTCACAGAGAAGATGCACTGCATCCTGCCCAGTAAATTAAATTAAAAGGCAATATAGTTACAGTTTGCTCAGGTTTAAAATGTACCAAGAAGGAAAAAGAAGGTACTGTAGAAAGGAGAATCTGGAAAATACTTCTAGGACATGAAATCTGAACTCTGTACAATGCGTAAAGAGAAGTGTCTTTAGAAGAGAAGACTGGCTACTAAGCTTAGACCATAGTAAGTTGATGACATGCTGGATGACTGAAAAAATAAAAGATGAATATTAAGTTTTGATTTATGTAAAGCAAGAATAGTTGAAGGAATATATGGAGTAAAATTTATATCTAAACTTCATTTCCAACGTATTTTGATCATGTGCTAGGTTGCCAGTGCTTTTTTCTTACGTGCGTTTTAGTGATAGTGATTATGTAATATGTGCTGCATGGTTCAGAGGAAATTTTTACAGTCTGATGCCAGAAGAGACTTTAACTGATGTGAAATATTACATATGTTTGGCACCAACGTAACTGGGTGTGTCTGCTTTTACAAATGCATCTGAAGACAATAATGCCCCTGAGCATATTTATGATTATAATTCCTTGATTATTAGCTTGCTGTTTAGGAACATTACAGTAGATGTGAAGGCAGTATAAAAAGGATCATTTTTTCCTGGGTGAGCTTGATGAAGTGTGATGGAAACATCTACCTTTTAATTCAAATGCCTGACCTGTTGCAC
The DNA here is from genome assembly GCF_020740725.1 of Corvus hawaiiensis. Classification (NCBI taxonomy): domain Eukaryota; kingdom Metazoa; phylum Chordata; class Aves; order Passeriformes; family Corvidae; genus Corvus; species Corvus hawaiiensis. The sequence continues at coordinate 54,059,659 of NC_063216.1, forward strand.
TGCTCATGTATATTACTTGGGAATTCCTTGCACAGTTGCTATCGGTTCTCCAGCACCTAAATGCCCTGGGAATTGCAAAATAGCTCGATTCCTGTTCTGCAAAACAATTTTAATCGCTTCAGGTCTTTTCTTTTTCATCCCTGCAAGTGTCTAATCATAAAGAATATACTCCCTACTAGATCTCCTCACAAGGACTGAAACTAGGATGAGGAGCCCGAGGACATTTGCCTGTCTCTCTATACTTGCATTTTAGCTTAAAATTAAAGCTCTTTGTCATTTCACTCTTTTTATAATCTTCACTCTTAAAAGTCCCCAAAGTGGAGAATGCTTTCTCAGTAGCACTGTCTACACGGACTGTTAAGGCTACCCTTCAAAACATACAATTCATTTGCCAGCAAGAACCTGAAGATTGGGATTCTTCAGAGACAGAGGTCTGTGTGTTGGATTGTGCCTGCTAGATGATCACGAGATGCACCAAAAAGTTAAAAGGTAGATAAGCAGTCCAAGAGAAAAGCTTAAATTGTAATAATTCAAGCAGGTCATAGTAGACCGCAAATGCAGATAGGTCTTTCAGAAAGATGGAGAGCTAGTCAGTGTTGGGGTCCCTCCCCCTGCCATGGAGCCCTGGGAGAGGGGCCCTGAGGGCACAGACACGGGGTTTCCCTGCCCCTGGTCACCTTTGTTTCCCATTGGTTGGTTTGTGTTCCCTGCGCGGGCAGAAGGACCCTTGGTCCCGTGACTGTGACAGTTCCTCAGCAGAGCTCCGGCCATGCGGCTGGAGAAATAAACATCTCTGAAACATCTAGCAAGAATCTGTCTGTCCATATATATTTCCTTTCCACGGGACTCCTGGTTTGATATATGCGTGTTGCAGTATCCCCACTGCAACAAATGGTGGAGAATTGTGAGCAGAACGATCCCCGATCCCTAAGCGACTGATTTGTGTGAGTAAACCCTAGAAACTTTGGATTCCTCTTCTTGGTTTTGCTTTGCTATTCCATATCTGAACTATGGAGGAACCGTGGGAAGACTCTTGGCTCTCAGAGCCGCATATGGACATTTATCTTAAAAGATTCTTGAACAACGATTTGTAAATTTTAGCTTGATTCAAGCTCAAAAAGAACTGAAACACTTCCTGGCATGGTTGTTTAAGAACTTTTTCTATGTTTCTTGGGATTTAATTCTTACCAAGGGCTTTTGGAAAACCGTTTGGACACAGTTAATACTGGAGTCAAAATATATGCCGATGGAAGAATATTTCCGTGAATATTATTTAGTTACCGAGACTGTTGAGCAATGTCAGCTGTGTCCTGGCGAAGGGAAGCCTGGCGCAGGGACCGTGCGGCCCAGGCCACGTGCACCGAGCGCTCTGCGAGCAGCAGCGAGGCAGTTCCCGCGCGCGGGCGGAGCCACGCGAGCCGCAGTGTCGGTGGTGGAGCGAGGCGCGGCGGGACCCGGCGGTGCCTGCCCGGCCCCGCACAGCGCGTGGTGGAGCGAGCCCCGGGAACACCCGGCCGAGAGGGGCGGCGCGCGGGCGGCGGCTGGCGGCGGTGGCGGTGGAACGGAGCCGTGCCCAGCCGAGACGCGCGCTGGAGCGGAGCGCGGGGGGGTCATTGCTCGGGGGCCCGGCTGAGACGTGGGTACAGCGCCTGGCAGCGGCAGCGAAGCTGTGACCAGGGGAGGCGACGCACGGAGAACTGAGCGGCGCGGCCCGGCCCGGCCCACGCAGCCCCGAACGCGACCCCGGGAAGAGCGCGCAGGCACCAGCAGCCCCGACAATTCCAACACGGGAGCGACCAAAAGAGAGAGCAAAGACGCAGCGAGACAGAAAACAGCAGCCACTCGGAAAAACGAAAAGATCATAGTAACTAAGACCTTAGGGATAGTAAAATGGTATAATGTTAAGCAAAATTATGGTTTTATAACAAGGTGTGACAACCAGCAAGACATATTCGTGCATAGAACTGCTATTAAAAAGAATAACCCTGAAAAATGGATCCCAAGCTTGGGAGATGGAGAGGTGGTGGAATTTAATATTGTACTAGGGAGAAAAGGGTTACAAGCATCGCAGGTCACTGGGCCTGATGGTGTTTCTGTAAAAGGCAGTATATATGCAAAAAATCGTAGTCATGTTAGACAATATCTCCATTGTAAGCCCCCCCTACAGTGTCCCTTTCCTAATCCCACCTTTCCCTTTTACCCTATGTCCTATTACCCCCAGTGTATTCCCAATCCGTTTTTTCACCCATGGTTTCCCTCACAAAACCATGCTTTTGCCAATTGTTTCCCCAAAAATCCCTTTCCAATGCCGAGTGGGGGATGAAAAGGGGAAGGGAAGAAGTTAAACCCTCTCCTGCCTCAGTTTCCCCACAAAGCATGCTCAGAGAGTTCTGTCTCCCTTCTGTCAGCCCTAAGATGTTCCACAGAATCTGATTGGACATTTAAAGACTCAGGAGGGTGGCTTGTTTTGTCTTGAAACTGTTCTTGTTATGTTTATCCAGTTGTTTTCATTCTCCTTTTATTAAAATAAAACGGGTGAGGTGTTGGGGTCCCTCCCCCGCCGTGTAGCCCTGGGAGAGGGGCCCTGAGGGCACAGACACGGGGTTTCCTGCCCCTGCTCAGCCTCGTTCCCATTGGTTGGTTTGTGTTCCCTGCGCGGGCAGAAGGACCCTTGGTCCCGTGACTGGGACAGTTCCTCAGCAGTTCCGGCCATGCGGCTGGAGAAATAAACATCTCTGAAACAGCTGTCAAGAATCTGTCTGTCCATATATATTTCCTTTCCACGGGACTCCTGGTTTGATATATGCGTGTTGCAGGATCCCCACTGCAACAAGTCAGTGCTAATTTTGTCCAGTTTTCGACAGAATATAAGCATTACCTTTAAGAAAAAATAGTATTTAGTTTTGTATGTGAATACATTTGTTACTTCACACATATATAAACATATAAACTAATTTGTGATCATGGAACAGAGGTTCCTCTGGAGTCTCACTGTCCACACTTGGTACCAGATTTCAGTTCTTCAGAATTATTCGAAGGAGTTTAGATCAGACCTTTTGTTTTCAGCACATTCAGAACTATTGCCCAGTCCCACCATTGATAAGTTAAGTGTCTAGAAATGGGCTGTTATTTGCATAATTTACTTCTTGATCTCATATCAAGACAAGTTTTACTGGTTGGGTTTTTTGTTTGTTTGTTTGTTTGTTTGTTTTAACTCCAGACCAAACTCCACTTCTATCTCCAAAACCTGGTTTCTCAATATCCTTGAAAGATTGCAAATAGAATGGCTATTGATGTATTGCCTGTTTGCATTCATCTTTGTTGTTTCTTCCCCTAATCATTCTTTCAGTGAATATGTTCCTGTTAGTATAGTTTATGTTAACTAAAGTTTTAGAAAGTGTCACAAAAATACCCATTAAAAAAAAAATATATATGTGCAGTAAGATTTCAGTTCAGCTGATTTTGCTTTAGCAATATAGACTGATTTTTAAAAAGTGGCTGAGATTACATAGTGACATTTGATCAAATTAGTTCATTAAAAACATGAGCGAGAATGGGTCAATTTGCTTTTGTTTTTTTTCATTTGTGGAGATGTCTGCTTCAGAGCTTCATTCTTCCCTTATTTTTCTCTCCTCATCTTAGTTCTCCATTTGAGCCAGATCTCTGTTGTTTCTAGTAAGAATTGTAATAACAAGAAAATCTTGTTTTCTGCTACTGTTGTGCCCATACTTGGAGGTGAGGGCACAAGAATCCTGATCAGAGGCTCTGGCTGCAGTTAGGGCACAGAGCACTTAATTCTAAGCGATCTCCTGTTCTGTATACGCTATTTCTCTGTTCAGTCCAAAATTTCAAGGATAGTCTCGTAAACACAGAAGTGGTCATGGAAGGTCAGAAAATTCCAAAGAACAACTCTGTATGTGCAGCTCTTGCTGATCCTCTGCTGTTAGCTCACCATGGAAACAAACCATGCTGAAGCTTCATGATATTCAGTTTATGAGAACATGGTGTTATTTGAAATGTAGCGAGGTGTTAGACATCACAGTAATCCGAACTTGGCATGCTTTCACAGGAACCACACAATCAAATAAAACTGGGCTGGGAGACACTTCTGAAGATCTTCTGTGTCCCAGAGCAGAAGTGGTTCTCTTAGATGTTTCTTAAGATGCTTCTTGAACAAATTCAGCAATAATGATTTTGCAGCATGTACACAACTTATTGTACTCCTCCACTACTCTACCACTGGAAAGTTTCTTCTCAAATTTAGTTAAATCTCCCTGGATTCAGTTTAAGGCCATTCTTGCTTGTCCTTCCCATGGAATACAATTCATTTGTTCTGTGCAAAAACTTGCTGATGACTGCTACTGCTTTAGGGTTGGGGTTTTTTCCTGTGTTTATGGTTAGACTTCTGCTATCCCATATGTTGGATTTTCTCATTGACATCGTTACTACAGTTCTTATCTGCTTACTGGTACAGTAGTCCACCTCTTTGAACCATTGTGCCCCAAGCTGGGTACATCTCACTGAGTCTTTAGAAGGTTGAGGAAAGTAGAGAAGATACCAGTTTTGTATATGACACTCTTGTTTTATATCCCAGTTGCTTTTATCATAATAACATGACAGAATATTTTTGTGTGTTTAATACATGGTTTTCATCACAGATATATATGTTAAATTTTAGATTTCTTTAAATTATGCTCTTGTCAGGACTAAAAGTCAATAATTAGATCTATTAAAACTATTTAAAAACACCATTTAAATTTATAATATCAAATGTGAAACCCAGTCATGACCTTTTTCTTCTCCACTGATTATCAATTGGATATTTCAATAATGGCTTCTGTGCCTTCGTCCCATACAGTAAAAGCCTGATATGACCATCTTGATAATATTTTTTTTCATGGTTACAGTCTCACTCATTCGCTGGATATGGATTTGTAAGGGCAGTGGTAAATCTAATTGTTATCTTTCAAATATTTGGAGCCCTTTCAATCAGTGGCTCTTCAATAGATGTGTAATTTCTCACACTTGGGCTGGCTGAGAGAGTTTGATTAGTATAATTCCTGTGATTTTATTTGATTTTGGTACCATGTAAATCCATTGTCTTTGATGGGTAGTTTTGGTTACTAGCTTACAGGGAGAGTATCCGGATGAGGAATCTGTGCTTCTGATATTTTGTGTCAGCACTCCTTTACCAGTGAGTGCAGACTGTAATTTAATTGAAAATAAGTGGTAAAGATAGACATATTTCAATCTGACTTCCAAATGGGTAGGGCTATTTTAGGGTAAAATCGTTTTGGCATTTGTTCTTCCCATGTTATTTTACCTCTCTGTGTTAATTAACAAAACTAATCAGTCCTCAGATCTGTTCTCTCAAACTTGAGGTTCTATTCTGGGAATCTTGCTGTTGGCCAGAACAAAATGTTTGAGTGCATGGTTCCTTCTGGTTTGTATCTGCCTCATTTTTTGGTTTAGTTTATATCTTGGTGATGATTTTTTGTTAATAATTTGATTAATAATCGCCATGGTGAATTAATTGTCTTTAATTTTAAAATTTCCATTCAGGTTTTTGTCAGTTAAAACTATTGCCTTCTAACAGCCTTCTAACAGTTACAGTGCTTCCTTTGATACTGTGTTTCTTTCCACTCCCAAAGTTGCTCCGAATTTTGATCTTAGTATACATGGGACCGCCCTTGCTTTAATTTGCATCAGCTCCTTTCTTATTTATGAATTACCAAATCATCTATTATTCTAAGTCAACACTACTTTGTTTCTGACTGCTTTAATTGAAAGTAGATTTCACAGCCAATAAGGGAATGTCTACAATGGACAGACTTGAAAGAAGGTCTTTTTTTAACCAACTCCTTTCAAATCCTATGTATACTTTCTACCATATATGCATAATATTATATAAGCTTACAATAATTTTAAGGATTTTTTTTTTTATTTCTGGCTTCACACATGGGATAGCTGTATTGATTGTTCTTCTTTGCCTGCACACTTAAATAACTTCTATATATCAGCTAGCAGATTTTCATTGGAAATAGATCATACCAGTTTTCATGTGGAAATCTGGTACATGCCACCATTACCACATTCTTTTCATGTAGAACTAAGAGATTAGCTCTCCTGTTCAGCTATTACATGTCCCAATCTTTTAAAAATCACACCACATGGAAGAATACAGTAGTGTCAGAATATTTGTGAGCTTGTATTGCTGGCATTTTATGTGTGTACTTTTTTTTAAAATTTCATAAATTCAGTTAGTAACTGTGTAATGTAAGTAGTAGAAAAGAAGTAGAGTAGATTGCCTGCTTCTGTGTTGACAAAAGGAAAGTTAAGTTCAGGCATGTGGGATGAAAGAAAGGAGATTGTCAGGTTCGAGCACAACTTTGGTGTTGTGAGCCCCCATCTCTGCTAACCCTTGACATTTGCATTCTTCAGCTGGTGTGAGCTTTGGAGAAAGCATTTGGATTTGCTGTCAGGCACCATGTTATGCATGGTCTGACATGGAGCCCTAATGACCAATGCAGACTGTCTACAGGGAAGAAATTCCTGCTAATGCCGCCAGGAATTGAAGCATGTAACTGTTATGGGTGTTTTGTTTCTAGTTCTTGGTCAGTCAAATAAGGGGCAGGGAAAATTAAAGAGTTGTTTTTGCAAAAGTCTTTAGAATCTATTAAATTGGGTTATAGGGAGAGAATCTAAATTGGCTTTAAAAAAGGAAATATGTAAACTGCTAATTATTAGTGCCCTGTATTTATTTAGCATCCTTCATAAAGGAAAAAAAGTAAGACACTAAACAAAAACAAAAAACCAAAACCAAAACCAAGCAAAAATACAAGAGCCAAGTAACAACATAAAACCCAACAAAACGAACAAAAAACAACAAAAAAAATTCCCCCCCTCCCCCCCCCAACCCAACAGCAACAACAAAATTGCCAAAACAATTAGAGTGAAAAAATCTGGTAATTAACTATTATTTTTCACAAAACTAGTCTAATTACGAATCAGTCATGGTAAAATGAAAGGTCAATAACTACAGATGCATAATTTCTCTCTGATAGATTGCTGTTAGAAAATAGGTTTATGACAATTATGTGATTAATTTCCTTTTATTAAACAGCATTATAAGACTTCATGTTGCATTTATCACTTTATTACTGTTACTTTTTCTCTTCAACTGAAAATTAATCCTGGATAACATCAGGATAGAACAGAAGCTCAGGTAGACTGAGGATCATTTCTTCTAGTGGTGTTTGTGCTGCAGGGAAGACCCCAAATCTGAATCAAAATCAGAGCCTCAGTATGCTGAAACTGGCAGTTATCAGCCTAAGAAAACAAAACACACACGTACCATCACCCCTGCCACCAGCCAACCAACCAACCAACCAACCAACAGCAAAGTGCTCTTAGTCCAAGGAAACGAGAGCCAGATCCAGAGACATTCTTATGTTTTCTGAGCTGAAACACTTGAGAAATATAAGTTAACCTGTGATCCAGAACATCTTTCCCTACCTGCCCCCAGCCCTCAGCGTTCTCTGCTGTTTTATTTTGAAATTCACCAGGCATGAAGAGTTGCTGTCCTGGACAAGTGGAGAAATTTCCCAGCCTTGGAGAAGCTGGGCAGCCTGGGGATTCAGGAGCCAGACAATTATTTGCACAAATTCCTGTAGCGTTAATACAGTAAATGTTTTCAAACACATTCAATGCTCACTTAATCCTGCCCTGTAGGTTTGGGCTTACTACTGCATTTAGTGGGCAGTTCTTGTCCTCCTGTCTAGCAGGACTACTTGGGATTGTAACACAGTGTCGAAGACTATTGCCTCTTCTTCTGGAGCATAGTATAGTTTCAAATATTTTGATATCTTCCAGGTTTGTGTTCTACTATTAGGCAAGGCTGTGGGGCACCCTCATCTAGATTCAGAAGACAGAAAAATCTTTTTTTTGTTTAAGTATTGACATAGCTTGATGTTGGGTTAATTGAGTGAAATACTTCTTAGGGAACATACAGTTTTTTTAATTAATATATTCCTTGAGATAGGTGCCAATAACCTTAGCTATCTGGTCCCTCATTTCTACTTCTGTAGGGAAACACTGTAAAAATTGTTGTCTATCTCTCCTAGGTGGAATCAGACAGGTTATATGGCTTGGATTTCTGTTACATACAGGATTTCTTTAACTTTGGGGGCTTTCTGGTGTGGGACATTTGTCCTCAATTTTCTTTGTGTGGCTTAGTGTAAAAAGAGTGTTGTTCACTGGGGAAAATGGGAGTTTGCCTTCTCTATCGAGTCTTCTGGAGAGACTGCTGCTGGAAAGGAGTTGGATCATCTTAAATTCAATATTCTTTGAATAGTGCTAACTGCTTTGCTACTCCATTTGGAAAGATTATAAGCTGCTGTGCTGTCTGACTCTGATAGTCATTAGAGAACTTTCTGGGCAAACACAATCAGTGAGAGACAAAGGCGTAGCAGTATCATTTGAGTGCTATTAGGAAGAATTGAACAATGTTGTCTTTCAGTCACTATCTTTTGAGGGTTTTGTACAACTGTGGGTAATTCTGGGATTCTTGTTGGGAGCCAAGCCAGAGAATAGTCCCCCAGCAGGTTATAAAGGGTCAGAGGTTCTCCTGGAGTGGTTTTTATAATAAATGTAGCTATGTAATCATTTGGTTAACTTGTTATTCAACCAGTGCAGAGCAGTCTTTGGCCTTAAATCCAGCTTAGCATGTTGATACGTTTCGGTTGCATAGTGCTACCAGCAAGATGACTCTCGTTTGACATATTCAGCCATTTGGAAACTTCTATGTTCAGAAACTTACTTTACGTTCAGCAGGAATGTTAGGGTATGCAGTCATTTGAAAAAAATAAAATAGGGATTTGGAATTAGAAAAAGGAAGGAATCTGGTTGACTTCTGGCAAGTGTTTTGGTTTTCTGCAGAATGTACACCTCTTGTCAGTATAAATAGGGAGTGCCTGTATAAACATTCTTGTTTCGCCTGTTCCACATAATAGTTTCTTGTATCATATTTCTTTTGACCTCGCTATCTGAAACCAATTACAGGAGATCCATTTGGGCCGCATCTATTTTCATAAGAAGCCCAGGCAGCAGTGTTTTTCTCAGAGATGAATATCAACATCAAATATCCTTCTGAGTGCTTTGTTATTTATGTTTCAGAGAGATTTTGTAGCCTTCAGCTCTCAAGAATGTGTCACGCTGTGCTGTTTATACATTGACGATATTAATGGGCATAGATGTCATTTTTCATTTTAACGTCTCAAATGCAACAGGCTGATAGGTTAAACATTCCTGGTTTTAAAGGAAGGATATGAGTGACATCTGTTTCCTAAAAATACACATATATTTACTTTCTAAAAACTAAAGTAATAAGTTTACCATCTTTAGGTGACAGCTTTCACTTTATTAAAATGGTGAAACTTTAAAAATATTTTTGAATCATGCTTACATTAAATAGAAGGGTTTGGAATACAAAATTAAAGCAAGTTATATCTCATAGTATTATTGCCAACAAACGGCAAAATCTACTGCAATTTATCAACGTTAATAGTGTGAGTTATATGCAATTATTTTCTTTTTTGTTCTGCTTATGTTTTAGCTATGCCAAAGCTTCATAGTAAATATTAAGAAGTAATGTTCCCAGTAAATATTTTACCGGAAGACACAGTGAGTTCTGGAAACCATATGCCCGAATTTCCCTTCCTATATAGCCATTACTTAAAGCATTATAACGATTTTCATTTGCGTAATTAAAATAATTTCTAGTCCTCAGTTCTTTTTATTGTTCTTGTCATTGAATTTTTTTTTGTATAGTTTTACTAATTTAGATAACTTAATTAAGGAAAAGTTCCTACTAAATTTGAAACAAATGTTATTGGAAACTAGATACAATTTTGACTGCCCTAGAATCTGTTCTTTCTGCACTTAACTTGAGGTGGGACTCAACATAAATTTGATCTGCCAGATTTATAAGTGTCTGTTATTTTGTCTTCCTCACACTGTTTTTGTCACAGAAATTTATAAATGATACGTGGGATGGGTGTTTTCTGGAAGTGTAGATGTTAAACTATGAATTTTGAAAGATACTTTCAAGTTGTCAATTTATTTTGCAAAGATTTAATAGCAGCAAATGAATTGGTAGAACTAATGTTTTATAGTCTCATAATCTTTACTTACGAATAATGTGAGTAATAATGCTTTGAAATTAACAGTATTTCTGGGAGGTTGTTTACCATGTAGCAAAATGTAGAGTTAAGCAGCACACTGGGAGAAAAAACTATCTTATGATGACTGCTCTAAGAACAAAGGCTGACAGTGATTTCTCCTTATGAGTTTTAAATCATCTCTGATCTCTTGAAATTGTTTTCTGTTCTTCTTCTATCTCCTGTGTTTACAATAATCTAAACTGCCACAATAAGATCACTGAAGTATTCAGGTAGTCATCATTTATAAGACATTCTGTATTAAAAGATAAGCCTTTACTCCTTTAGAGATATCCCAACCAGCACATATGAATCAAAATAGTTTAAGTAGTAGAGCCTTTTATGCAAGCATATCCTGTTGTGCTGCCTTGCTTTTTCATGAAGTGTGACTCTTTTTGTAGTTAGCTGTAGGAAGTCATACTTTCCTAGGCTCATTCCATGGGAGTATACTAGCCACAATTTGAAATCATACTGTCTAGATTAAATCTAAGCTACAGCAGACTATAATTCTCTAATTTTCAAGTACTGTAAATGTACAGCTTTACCAGATGCTTACTTGCTTGTTTTATTGCATTGATGTGGGGACTTTGCTGCTGAGGAAGATTAGGATTTCTGCAACTGCCAAAAATAAAAAAATATTATCTTTATGGTTTTTTCCATGTCCTCGTACTCCAGATCTCGTTCTGGCAGGATCACCCCAAATGGTGAGGTTGATTTTCCTCTGCAGTCTCTCATGAATTCAGGACTGCAGTAGTTCTCTTGCTTCCATTCAAGTTTTCCTTTTGAAGAGCACTAGAGATTAAGAAGGAATATAAATTTTCCACAGATCTTCTGTTTGTGCTTTTAATCTATTTTTGCTTAAACCACTGAAGATGTTGGCACCAAATCCTGGTGCCCCTGAAATCAACAGATACATTTAACTCTGATTTCAGGCAGAGAAGGACCGTCCTTTAGGATATGCTCAAGAACTGTGAGTGCAGAAGAGATCATGCTGTTCACATAAGAAAGAGGTCACCCAGTGGTTCCTTGGTAACAAAATATTTCAAGTGCACTTTTAAATATGTTAACTCTTGTTTATTTTTGGCAGAGAGAAGATAGTTCTGTGCATCTCATTGCTTAGGTTTAGAGGAATGTATACTCTTTGTAAAGCTGACCTGTAATTACTTGAGAATTTGATGAAACAATACAGGGATTGTTGTGGGAATGTCTCCAAATGTTAAAAGTCTGCTCTGCAAACTTTGTACCAGGGCCTTCTATGGGGAGACGAATCAATGTTGTTAGGAGATGGTACTAGTGCATTCACTTTGTTTACTTTGGTTTTCTATGTCTGCCTGCCTTCTCAGAAAACTTGCTTGGAGCCAGACTGTAGCAGCCCTCTCTCTGTCTTTTCATAATTGATCAGGGGATGACTGCCTTCCCTGAGGGTTAAGACGTGGCAACTTTTTCTGTTTGCTCAGCATCTCAATGCAGTAGTTCAAACATTGTTCACACCAGCTGGCAGTGTAATGCCATATGCACATCTTGTCAAAGCAACTGTTGTCATGGATACTAGAAACTATCTTAAAAACCAGCTCATTTGAGTCTAATCAAAATTGCACCTTTCTTTATCAGCTGAGAATCTTTATTATTTTAGGGAACATTGATCAAATGGCATTTATTGCAGCACATTCCATCTACAGTAGGTTTTAATATCAGAAATAATAGTGTGATGTATTGCAAAGCTATAACTGCTATTTATTGAGCTGGTTTTTCTGAGGGGAAAAAAATGAGTTCTCCAGATAGTTTCAGTGGAAATATTTTGAATCCGGTTTTTTGAGGTTGTTTTTTTCTTTATTTCTCAGTAAGTACCACTTTAAAATAATTGACATTTTAAAAATAATTTTATGGGGAAAAATAATATAGATTAGCATTCTTCGGGTAAGTGGAATGTTTGTTTACATTTCATATGTTTAACTGTATTTTGCTGAGTTGGAATGAAAACATAAAATAAATGAAAACATCTTCTATTTTGATTGGGATACTGTCATCCCTGAGCCTGATCTGGTTGGTTGAGTAGTAATTTCTTTGTTCTCTGATTTTCCTAAGAATGCAAATTAAAACCACTCATTTTTATTTGGCGTTAAAACTGCACTCTTTTTTTTTTGTCAAAGGAGAGGTTTCTCCTTGAATTGTAAGTACAAAAAGTGTTTTTAATCTTCAATGAATATCCTTATTAATTCACTTTCAAGATAATCTGATGTTGATTTGTCAAATTTAATTACAGCTTCTGGTAACACTTGAAGTCTACTTGCTTTTACTTCAAATTGTAATACGAAAATGCAAATTGAATGATAATTTGCAAGGGAGTGGGCATTTTAGTTGAACACTCAAAGACAAGTTCCTTGTGGAAATGAGGCTATTGATGCAGTTTATGATTTTTCCTCTTCAAGCACTTCAAACAAATTAACTTTATTTCCTGCAGGATTTCATGTACATCCATAAATTCTAGTGAAGTCCTATATATGTACTTTCAGAATATTTTTTTTTAATGTTACAAGTGAAAAAAACCACCCTGAAGTCTGAAATCTAGCAAATACAAATCAAATAGGAGGGGATTTTTTTGATTCAATTGGACTTTTACCTAACATTAGCAATGAGTAACTGATTTCTTTCTAGGAATTGGTTGAATTTATTTACTTTTTTTTTTCTTTTTTTTTCTTTTTTTTTTTCTTTTTTTTTTTTACTTTTAGGCACTCCAGGCAGCAAGGCAGCTGCTTTTACAGCAACAGACAAGTGGACTGAAATCTCCTAAGGGCAGTGAGAAACAGAGACCGCTGCAGGTTAGTAAAGTCTCCTTGCTTTTGGGGCCTTAATCTCAGGGAAGAGTGCCGTGCTCGCTCACATGTGAGGGGTGTGTGTCAATGCCTGTCCTCTAATGCCATATCTGGGCGTATTCACATGCTGCAGTTTGCAGGCTTCTTGCTGCTGACTTCACAGTAAAAATTCACTATAGGATACAAAAGCCTTTTGTGGCTATAGATGCTTAAAAGGTCTAAGACTAAGTCTGAGTTCAGTAACTGTGGTATATTAATTCTTTATAGACATGTTACAAAACTGGTATGTGGTTTTTATACATACATGGTTTAAACAGTAAAAACATGTTGAGAGCAAATCAGTATCCGTGAAAAAAAAAAAGAAAAACTAAATAATTCACAGGTACTATATCTAAGTGAAAAACAGAGAAGTGTTCAGAAACTTACCAACACAAGTGCATGAAATTATGAAAGAGCTGCTTCTACCATTTTAGAAAAAAATATATGTCATGAAGTTTCACATTAGGATGTTGTTGGGCTTCAGATTGTGAATGGGTAAACAGAAGTTCTGTTATTGAATAGTTATTTCAAATGCATTAGTAAATAAAGATATTAAGACAGTTTTATTCTGGGAAAATTTTATCAGTGTGGTGTTTTCATGAGGTATTAATTCATTTATTCCTAATGTGAAGTTCCATATGAAATTGTTTTCTTCTGAGAAAACTTGTTCTCTTTTGTATATAGACCAAATATGGGTGCCTAACTGCTGAATTATGTTTTGTTGCAGACAATTTTATTTCGTTCAGGAAATTTTAAAAAGTATAAATCCTCCTGTTCTCTTCCTCAGATCTATTTTTCTGGGTGAGCATTTATTCTCTCGGGACTTCCCCTGTTTTCTGATGGAGTAGGGTGTTTTTATCTCATTTTTAGTTTTTGTCATGCATAATGGAGGACCCCAGGCACTAGAATGTATTTTTTTCTCCACCAGGGAAATGCTGTGAAATTTGTTCACTTGTGCAATTTCTGAATGCGATTCACATTGTCTCCTTTTCTTTGTGAAACTTGGTGGAGCAATGTTGGACACAGCAAACAGTTCCACATTCCTGATCAGCTCTCTTCAAATATACTTTTAAGGTTTTATTTATTTGCTCAGAACTGAACAAGAATTTAGGAATATGACTAAAGAAAATGGAAAAAAGGAAAACCTGACATGATGGCATCCTGCCATACTGTAGTTGTAGTCCAGTCCTGGCTGAGGCTGCGTCCTGGGACCCTCTCAACTTGCCACTCTTCACCCTTGACTTTGCTTTGTATCAAATATGTTCTGCACTGAAGGCACATAAGAAGAGTAGTCATAAAGGTAGAAGCTTATGAACTATGTGGGTTTTTAAAGTTTTTAAAGTGGAATTAGTGACCTTGAAGGGTTGAACCACAGAAATGATTGATTTAATGAATATTGTGAAAGTACTTTATTCTGTTAGCTCCTCATTCTGAAAGATAACATGGGCTGTACAAGGCATGTAGAAGATCCGTCTAGCCCTATGTCCTGTCTCTAAATTGGCCTACACCAGGCAATAAGGAAAGTATATGAAACAGGCATAAATAGTGGTATTTTCCCAGTATATGTTTTCCAGTGATCTTACTTTAATCCTCCACCTTTTAAACCAGCACAGTCTGGGAGGTACTGACTTCTCTTTTCACATTCTCCACCCATTCACAAACTTTCTTTACAAGGTTAAAGAAGTCTGGGGGTGCGCTGTTTGTGGTAGGCATTGGTGAAATGGTAGGAAACCATGTTTGGAGGCAAAAGATGTGCAGAACCCAGAGGATGATGAGATGAAGAGAGGGAGTCTTGTGCTTTCATACTCTGAAAACTCTAACGCTGTCCTGATGCCTTTTAAATGCTAGGGGTTGGTGTGTTGGTGCTGTATCGCTTGTTTCCCAGGAGGAGTCAACATCTCATGAGTCATACTTGAGAAGCAGGAGGAAGAAAATAGAGCAAATCATTTTATTTTCAGAATTGTTACATGCTTCCTAAAGCCTAGATTATTGCTTATGTTTCCAACTTTTTCTTCCATTATCAGTGTGTACACAGTGCCTCTTGTTGGCCTTGAACACTTCATTTGGTTCATTTTTAAAGGAGAGGAAAAATGGAATTTGCTCCCAGACTTTGGTTTTATGTATCAAATACCATGTAAATTCAGGTATGAGCACAAACTACATTTTAATTTGCTTTTCTAGTGAAAAGGATGTGTAAAGGTTTTGGACGAGAGTGCTTGGAGCTTTTCTATGGCTGTCTCTTACTGCCCGTTTTTCATCATGTAGTGGAAGTTCACACTTAGATCATCAAGTTCCCTGTTTGACCAAATACTGTCATAAAATTGTATAGCATTATTATTTTCTTATGCCAGATTTAGTAGTAACTTCTAGCAGTAGAAATTGCTAAATTTGTATAAGGTTTATAAGACAAAAATTGAGGTTTATAAGACAAAAATACTTGTACTTGTATTTGTGATCAAGAAAACACACTTCTCCCAGTATTTTAAAATACTTTAAAATTAGTGTGTATCTAATTTCCTCTATTTCAGAGCAATTTACTAATCTGGCAACTGTTGATACGTTAGAATAGATTTATAAATCTAGTAAAAATGTAATAAAACTTTTAAAACTAGCTCACACATCTGCAAGCAAATGCGGGTATTAGGTAAGCCTTGCCCGTGCATCCCTGGTGCTCTGTATTTTGACGTATACTCTTCTATTGTTCCAAGTGCCAAAGAGGGAAAAAACCAGTATTTATTTTAGTGGCTGTCTTTTGGGGGGGGAAAGTAGCATATGGCGTTTTTATGTATGTTCTCTCTGTTATTTCATAATGCGCCAAGTATTCTAGTGACTTACAGCACCTACTAGCTAATCAGCAAGTTGAAAGCTGATTGAAGAAACCTTCAAATTTGTGTCCTCAGCTTTGCAAAAAGAGGGTGTTGGGTAAGTCCTCATGTTCTACTGTGCTTTACTGAGGGGATGTCTTTAGGGGAACTGCTGGAATTCTCCTAGAATGGTTTGAGTGTCTTTTGTATCCTCATGAAAAACCTTTATAAATTTACCACTAGCTATGTGATCTGTTGTAGAAGTGCAAAAGTTTTTGTTTTAGTTTCTAATGCAGAAGTTACTTTTAGCTAGTAGTTACCCTATATTTTCAGGGAGAGGAGGCTTATATTTAGATTGTGAGTTAACAGAATACCTGCAAAAATTACAGTTTTAGATAGACGCTTGTCTTGATCTACTATTACTTTGATTTACATTTGTCTGGGTTTCACACTGCAGATGGCATAACCATTAGCATGTCTTATGTAAAACAGAAGAAGAAAAACATCCCTTTTGACAGGCTTGAGTACCAATTGTGGTAGTGATTTTACTTTCATGTATAGATATCCGAATAAATGTATTTGAAACATGTTTATATATGCCGTTCATTACACTGATGCCCGAATTGAATGGATCCAATCAGTACGTCCATTGATTAATGACATATTGCAAAATAGCTATGGAGGGTTTGTGATGAGAGTTGAGGATAATGTTAACCTGCATATGATGAGATAATGGCGTTTACGATTTTACCGTGCATCCAGTAAAATATTGCAGTAGTAAGGTTAAGATTTTTGTAGTACTGTTTTTTGTTTCAGAATAATTTTCTTTTCTGTAGAATTTGTTACAATGCTAATCCATGGTGAAGCTTACTGATTGCTTTCAAGGATTTCTCTTCCTATCACCAAATTTCCATAGTAGGCATAAGAGGGAAAAATGTCACCTCAACTCTTAGGACATGTAGTTCTTTTTCCAAGGGCAGAAAGTCACTGTCCTTACAGCCACTGAAGAACCTGGTGTCATTTAGCTTGAGTTTTAAAACTGGCAGCTTTATTTTCATGTTACATTTACAGTCATGAGCGAAACATGGTGTTCTTCAAGAACTGTGAGAGCACAAGCATAACCCAAAGGTAAATGCTGTCAATTTTCTGCCATTGGTGGGTATTTGTGTACAGCATTGCAATTATTTCCCTTCCAGGTAGGCAACCTCTATGCTTAGACTAATCTGTCTATGATTCACATACTGTTGTTGTCTGCACAGCATGGTGATTTGCACAGTTAGTTGTAATTGTACTTGTTTGCCTAGTTGTTTTTTCTAGAGACAATAATGTCTCTAAATGAGTAGTTTATTTTCATAGAGTCAGACTTTGAATGTTATGTCAATTAGAATAAATAGATAATTATCTTCAGCCCCATAGTTTAATATATTGACGATGAACTGGTTGTTTTTCCTTCTGACTAGGAGATTTTTTGTTTCAACATCAGTACTAAAGCATTCTATAAGAGGATGGCATGTCATGAAATCATGACTCCTGGAATCAAAGGGTTAAGCTCATTGTGTACCAAGCCTGTTGTATAAATATCATGCTGTATGGAGTGTTGAGTTGTTATGGTAAGCCTTGTTTATTTAGCATAAGCACTCCACTGAAGTGTAATAATTTGATAAAATTTGGGAAAAGTATACACTTAAGTTTAATTACTTAATTTTTATTGCATTGGTGCATAACATCAGAAGAACCACTTTTTTTTAAAGACACTCAAAATGCAATAATTTAGCATGAAAATCTAGCATGAAAAGATATTCATAGACTCTTTTAACCTACTCTCCTTGCTTTACTCTATCCTGGTTTGGTCATCTCCCTTTGGATCTTCATATGGGCCGAGTTTAAAATTCATTGCACATAATAAATAAGCAAACATAACATTAATATTGTAACCTTTAGTTACTTTTTAAAACATATATAAGGAGTTGATGAGAGATAAGAAATAGGGAATGTGGGAAAAAAGAAGCAAACCCCACTGCTTTTAAATTATATCCTCTGATTTAATGCACTTTGACTTCAACTGTGCATGCTTAATGTCAGTCAAAAAATTGCCATTTTAAAAACAGCAAAAAAACTTGTTATGGTTGTAACCTAGAGAGTTTTCTTTGCATTACATTGAACAAAAATAGAAATAAATCTAACTGGTTTAAAACTCTTTTTTCATAAACTGCATGTTACATATTTCTTTTATCTAATGCATGCTGCTAAGCATATGAAGTAGGAGGATTTTGTACATGGTAGAAAACACTGATATAGAAAGATGCAAATGCATAATATGTAGTGTAAGAGGAGAGTAGTGATAAACAGTCTTTCTCCCTCTCGAGTATAATTCTAGAGGAAATGCGTGGCCTACATATAAGCAAACATTGAGGCTTGGGGTAAATTAAATTTGGAAGATAGCTGCTGGAAAATTGTAAGTCCCATTTTCCCTTGTAAGTCTATTCGGAGGAATATGCAGTTATCCTCTGAGGTGCAGAAATTTGCATCAGTGATACCCACTCTAAAGACAAGGATAACCCCAAGAGATGGAAAGAAGGCAAGGAGTTGTTTTTACTTAAGGTGTAGGGGGAAGGGAAAGGAGAAATATCCATGTTCAAGCTTATATGATGTAGAAAACAGGAGTTCCAGTAAGGAAGAGGTATAAATACTATAATAAAGAAAAAGAAACTGGACATTATTTCCTTCATTTACAGTGGAGGTGTCAGTATTACAAACCTGCTGGGATGGTCTTATTTATATAGATAGAACTTGCTCCAAAGACTTACGTCCTGTCTTTGACAACCTTTTGTACTCATGGAAGCCCATATTTTGCATCATGTCCCATCTCGCTGTAAAATCTTTTAATAACAGATAGACTTAAAGTCACATTTTACTCTTGAAAACTTCGAATATTAAAAATGTACATGTATTAAGAAAGTGGCACTAGTTAGTATGGTTTCGTTTTTAAAGTATATATGTGTCACCTTGAGGTTTTATTTCTTATTGTCATTTTCAGGAATATAAAATATTCCAGCTAACCTTATGTGTGATCTTTGTAACATGTGAAAATTTTAACTAGCAGTCTTCTAATGGAAATTGTCACATAATAGATTCGTTTGTGTCTAACGGAGACAAAAAACCCCACAAACAACTAGCTGATACAGAGATCACATCTTTATCCTGACAACATTGTTGCAGTATTGTAAATATTACAACATTGTTACAGTATTATAAAATATTTTGGATTCAGAGGAAAGAAGTATTATGCAAGTTTTGTTTACAGGTATTGAATGTGCAGAATACTAATTAGGATTATTATGTGATCAGGGATTTCAAGAGGCATTTTATTATTAAACATATGTCTGTGCAGAATCTGATGTGTCAATCTGTTACCGTGACTGTCCAGGAATTGTCATCTACATCACTGGAATGTCTTTCCTTTCCCCCTTTCTCTCTTGTTGATTCTGGTACTTCTAGAGAACTGGGAGTAGAGGGAGAACACACACTCCAGTGCTTCATTCAGATTCAGACAGGCAAACCTTCAGAGAGAGTGTCTAAGTCTTTTCACAACAGCTTTTACATGGCAGAGCAGCAAACTCATCTTTCCCTCACAGTAGAATCTGCAGCCTGCTGACACCAGGAAATAATGCTGTGTATGGGATGAGTGGACTGTTTTTTATATTCTGAACTATAGGAATCCCCAAGCCCTACTGAGAAGTTTATTTGCCTTCTTGAGCAGCTGGCCCTCCCAGCAGAGCCAACACGCACGGCTGCAATTGCTCCTCTTCGGGCTGTGTGAGTAGTTCCACTGCAGAGCTGGGAGATGTAGGTTCCCTTGAGCCACTTCTCCAGGCTCTTGCAACAGGTCGGATCAGCCTGATTCTCATACCAGCTGGCTCATTGCCCAGAAAAGCTCATGAAGAGCTGAGAGGGAAAGTGTGAATGGTTCCCCACTCAGTGTGCAGCTCTATTAAAGGGTCTGCTCCCAGGCAGGGCCCTAATTATGCTGGTTTAGGATCGCACCACTCAAGCAAGGCTCTCCTGATACTCTTGAATTTGAAAAACACATTAGTGTACATCGATTTAGAAATTACCAAAGCAGGAAAAGCAACTAAACAAAATACTCTATGAATGCTCTAGATGGGGGTAGATATTTCAGAATTGTTTCTAGTTAATTTATTATTAAGGAAAGCCTATTTTTTTTTTTCTTTCCCCAGCCAAAAGGTTTTTCCTTTCATCAGGCCATTATAAAGTCAAGAAAATTTTTGGACAAAACCAAAGTTCTGTGACTAAACAATGAAGGTTTTTCATTAACAGTAGCATATGCAACTTTGCACATGAAATTTCCTTTTCTCTCCATGGCTTTTCGAGGCATTCCTTGAGCTGATTTCTTCACATACTTTTCAGATCAGTTTTTGCTTTGTGAACTGAATTATTTTTTTGACATTTTCTAATGTTAGACATTATTTTGTGATGTCATAGTTGTCCAGTTGCTTTATCAAGAAAGCTGACTTTACTGGGGGTGTGAGGAGCCAGCTAATCAGGAATCCGAATGTATGCAAGATCAACATAAGTATTAATTTTAGTTTGCCATCACTTGGGATGTATACTTATAAAATTGTGTTAAAAAGTGGTAAAATTATCCAAATGATCACACAATACGCAGTAATGCTACAGAAGAAAAGCATATAAGTATATGTGCTGATGAAAAAGCAGTCACACAGTGGGGTGGAAAAGCATATCAGCTTCCTATTGTGGAAGGAGGTTGTCAACAATTGCCACTTTGATGTTCTAGGTCTTTTTATGCCTTCTTATGCTTCTAATATTTTCTTGAGGCAGACAGATGAAGGTCTTATGAAATAGAATTAATGGTGAAAAATTTACTAAACACTACTTCAGTGCTTTACTACTTGATTATGTGAAGCTTTGAAAAGCAATTGTATAATAATAATATGTACAAAAGGAACTGTACAGTGTTTCAGCAACATCGATATGCTTCAAGGATCTTACGAAGAACTTGAAGTATAAGTGAAGAATGAGATTTTCCCACAAGTGTTCACAGTAAATCCATTTATTCAATAAATATACTTTCAGTCTAATAGGAAAGACAGCTTCCACGGTATTGAAGAGAACCAATACAGTAACCCAACATGTGAGAAAAAAATATCAAAATCAACTCTCTATTTGCAGAAGTGATTTCTAAATTGATACAGCTGTAGTTTAGTGCACAGATAGCTTTGGGCTTGATGCTTAGGAATAATGAAATTTTCAAATTTAAATAAAATATTTCCTAATAGAAGATTTAGGGTGAAATCATAGGCAAAACAATGAATATTTCTGTTTTAAGAACAAAGAATACCATGAAAAGCCTCGATTTGAGGGCATAGTATCTGATGGAGAATTAATAATGCAAATTCAGAGGCAAATTGTGATTGATGTTGGTGTGTACAGAAAAATATCTCTTGATTAGAAACGGTTGAACCCATAGTCTGGGTAAGGAAGAGAAAAATGCCAAACTCCAAGCCTTCCATAGCAACAAGGGGCATGTGTTTCATCCACGAAAAACAAAATAGGAAGAAAGAGTTTACAAGAGGGTTGGTCTGTTGTACAAGATTGATACCTTTCAAAAATTTAATTTAGAAAGTAAATTCTAAATGTTAGAAAATTCAGAAAAAAATACAGTCATGTGCTTAAGAATTGAGAAATTTTTTTTTCTTTAGTCTTACGTACATCACCTTAATGAAAAAGGAAAAGAGAAACTCAGAGTTTTGGTCACTGTATGACCGTGAATGACCAGAGATATAACATAGGTGAGAAAAATAAGATACTGTCTTAAATTTAGAACTGTGTTTCCAATTAGAATAGGGAAATACTCCAGTTTTTAAAGAGATCTTTGAGATATCATCTGGAATAATGGAGATATGCAATCCATCTAATTTCTGGTGCCTTATTGGTATATTAGAAATGTACTCCATATAGGTTCTGCTGAAAGATTCAGGGTTCTAGTACCTATGCCCTGAATATCCACGAAATGAATGCATCTCACTGTTTTGACTATGACTGATGGCTTGGCATGTTTGCTATATACCTACAGTGAGGTTGTGTAAATTCTGGATACATTTTTATGTTACAGAAGTCTGAGAAAGTTTCCTCCGGAAAAGATGAATACAGGCTGAAACGTTGGGATTGCTCTGGCAATTTGGGTCAAAAAGCAAACTTTAGGAATGAAGAAACATCTTTGTATTTCTTTTAAAGAGTTTTAAGTACAGTAACATGTAATTAAGGTAAGCATGAATGAACTGTGGAAAAGAAAGCTTTTCTGTATGCAGAGAAAAGAGTTCTGGAACATTTTTTGTAGTAGCAGCACTGGAACCAATAGCCACCACCCATACATTTTGCCTGCTTTAAGTTAAAGCTTGACAACCTAGAAAGGTATTTGCATGACATGAATTAGAATGAGAAAACAAAAAGTTAAACTCAGAAAGTCTCTTCTAGTCTTGTAGTGTTGTGGGATTCTTTTGTTGTTGTTGTTTTCTTAAAAAAGATAAAGACTCATTGAAACTGTTCTAAAGGGATTTTAATGCCTTCTTAAAGTAACAGAATTTACATTAAACACCCTAAAGAAAATGATAGTTTATTTTTTCAGAAGTCGTATTTATTTTCTGCATATTTATGTCCTGTTTTACGAATAGAAAACACTGAAGACTAGCTAGCAACTAGCATTTAGTAAGATTCAGGTAGCATCCTAAATTCACAATATTTCATCTGTTTAAATTCACTTTCAGTGTATGACCATTTTGGATATTTTAATCCTCACCTGTTAGATTACAACAAAGCATTTCTATGAGCATAATCTAAGTAGCTGTAGCTTTCCCATAATTTAATATAATCTGGACTTTCTCAGGCTGTTAGATACAAAAATATATTGACTTCTTAATTATCAGTAAGACTTGTAAGAAATACCACCAAATTAGTAAATATGGACATTTTTAGTAGGAAGGCATTCGTTCTAAAAGTAATTCGCTTTTCATGGCAATAACTACACTGAAACAAGAGTCAGAATTTACTAAAAAAACCCATGCATCTTGTAAAATACTTTTTCTTCCAAAAATACCCACTTTCAAAATGCTTTAGAGTGTTTATAGTGTTGAGGTGATTGTCTCATAGGGCCTGAAAATAAAGTGAATTAGTCTAACAGCCCACTTATGAGATCATTATTATTGCAACCGTTTTAAGGTCTGGCACATACTATGACCCAATAAGTCTCAGAGTCAAGATTAAGAGAGGGGGTTCTTTTCCACATTAAGAAAAGTCATGCTAATTTAGCATCCTGCAAAATAGTTTAGTCTAGATTTTTTTTTTTTTTTCTGGCTGGGGAATATTTGGTTAGAGCTCTTTGAGTGAGTATTCAATCATGGTAATTGGGCTGGGCAGGTACAGCCTGTACTGTAACACTTCAGCCATACCTCTAGAAGCAAATAATTATGACTTTGTGTATTATTCTTTATGATATTTGTAGTTAAGAAACATAAATGCAATTTTATCAGCCTTAATAGCTTTAATAATTGTGTCCTAAAATGCATCCAGAGATAATACTGTATCAGCAGCTGTTAAGACTGATTTCCTAATCCTCTGGGGTTTTGGTAACATTGCCAAGATAAACTGAAATAGTAAAACCTGCCAATTGATTATAGGGGTTGGACTGTCAAGGTAAAATATTTATCTAATTTTGTTTGATTTATTGAATAGTTCTACTTTTTTCACTATAAGTGTAGTAAGTTCCTAGAAGTTCTTTTAGAAAGGTTTGAATACAGTCGTGGCATCATCTTTAAAATAAATTCCAGTGTAATGAAAACCCACAAAATTATTTGATAATACTTTTATTATATGTAGAATCATTTAACTTTTTAAAGTGAAGGCTCTAAGTAATTTTAGTGATAGCAGAATTGGACCCCCTCTTGTAGTTAAGGTGAGATCTAATGTATCAGAGATGCTGTTGCACCACATCATTTACACAAAAATTGGTTCTCAATTAAACCTCTGTGAATGGCAAAGATTTTAGGAGGAACTCAGAAGCAGAATCCTATTTCAGAGAAGAATCCTTGTTATTTAAGACACTTTATTCCCCTGTAAAACTGTCAACAGAAATTCTAAAAGGATTTTGAAAACCTTTGTTTCACCCTGCAGAACATTTTATATTTTCCTTGTCTTTTCCTTGGTGATTACACATCATTAGCACAGAGCCTTCAGAATGGTGCCACAAAAATGGTGAATACATTATTCTTCCTCTTTTCGTTCGGGGACATTTATTGTTGTGGTTTTCACTGCATTACATATAAACATTTTTAGTTTCATTATTATTAGTTTTAAATGTGTTTTACACGAGAAGGGTATCTTTTATAGAATCATAATTAGTGTGGTTTCTCTCTTAGAGAAAAAACAGTGAGAAACTGTTGTTTTTGACAAATATTGGTCTAGACACTTGGCTAGACTAGCAGTCCATGATCAAAAAAGCCACTGGTTTTAAACTTAAAATGCATTAGATTTCATCCTCAGTATTGATCTCATTGTTAGGATGAAACTTCTATTTTCATTCTTCTTACTATTGTAGTTATGAAAGCTTTGTGTTAGAGATTTGGTTCTAGTTGTATTATTAACTGTACAAAATTTTAATGTGACTCAGATATCCAGAGAGCATACAGTGCATTTGGGCACTACTAACGGAGTGCAAGGAGGGAAAAAGAACCGCAGAGAGCCACAGAGACATGCATCATTGACGTACCCATTCAAGTGGGTCTGAACAGCAGGCAGCTAGTTTATACTTGTACATCCCTGACTGTATTTCATGCCCAACTGTGTGAGCACAAGAAATAGGTATGTATTATTCACACTTTTAAGGGAATACCAAAATCCATTGGCTCAAGTTTTGAATATTGCTTGCTAAAGGAGAAGGAGATAGGATCTGTACAGAGCCGAAGATATCTGCTCTTTTATCATCCCTTCAGCTCTTGTAGTTCTTCTGAGGGTCCACAGGATCTAATTGTTCTCTTGCAGTTTGTGGAGTAAAAGACATGAAATTAAGCTGAAAGGATGATGTAGGTTTTCAAGCAACATATATCCAAGCTGGGGAGCACATCTCAGTATTCATATGTCAGTGTGCTTGTTCACTTTGGGGACTGAGTATTGATCCCTGTTAAAGGCAGCCCAGTAAGCTAAATGATAGTTTGGTGTAATTCATGCTTCTGTCTTTTCAAGCAATATCCAGAAGCCAATACGGTTTTTTTCTGATGATGCACTTTTGGCCATTCAAGTGAACTTGACTTCCCTCCAAGAACAATCTTGTTTCACCAACAAACTTCACATTTCACAGATCATAGTCCAGTTGACTTCTCACAACTGATTTTAGTCATGCTTTGAAGACTGAACCCCCTAAAAATATCTGAACTTTTACAGTGCAACCTCCTA
Organism: Corvus hawaiiensis; assembly: GCF_020740725.1. Taxonomy (NCBI): domain Eukaryota; kingdom Metazoa; phylum Chordata; class Aves; order Passeriformes; family Corvidae; genus Corvus; species Corvus hawaiiensis. The sequence goes on from NC_063216.1 coordinate 54,085,018, forward strand.
AGGAACAATTCTCTTTGTGGCACAATGCTGATATCAGGATGATGCAGTGTGCATTTTACTAGCCATAATTACTTTGCATGGTGGTGAAAAAATTGGATTAATATGATTAAGCCCAAGTAAAATAGTTGGGCCTTCAAGCAATTTCAAGCTACATAGCCACTTTCTAACACCATAGAGTAAATCAGGTGCTGAACGTGTGTCATGCTCTGAAAGCAATTAAAAAGGGGCCTTCAAAAAGAGAAAAGTAGTACCTCAGTTCTGTGGGAAGTTCCATGGCACTTCCATGAGTTTGTATCTATGTTACATCTTTGACCATGCAGTGAAGCCCAGACCCTCAGATTCCTTGTCCTACATACAGGACTTCAGTGTGTCTCTGACCATAAGGAAAAGGGATCTTCCATTTAATGTCTTCAGTTCCCATTCAAATAACCCACAGTCAAAAAAAAGGAGAGAAAGGGTGCCTGCATTCCATAGAAGTGAGGGAAGCATTTAAAAAAGCCTTTAACACAATTCTTAAAGTAGGTTCCATTCTTTTGATGTGTCAGTCTATCATCTACCATTAAGTTGGTGAAAACAACCATGAAGCACAGTATCAAGGTAAGTTATAAACCTAATTTTAACTTTATCGTGGGCTACAGTCCACATATAATCTCATATAAAATACTACTATGAAAATAGGCAAAATGAAATTCTGTTATTGACTGTCCTGTTCTGAAATAAGCTAAATTTCAGTTTTGTAGAAAGTTAAGTAAGGACTAAAAGAACCTGACAAAGAATGACTTGGTGGCAGAACACAGACTTAGCTTGAGAGATTACTCATTTCAATATGCAATTGAGGCTTTTTTGTTGTATTTCAGATACTTCGTGTGTTTCTGGGTATACTGTTTTCATAATTGCAATATTAGATATACATTTAAAAGCTAATTGTTCAGTATAAGTCTTCCATATGTTTGGTCTCACTGAGAGCAATTGTATCCCCTCTGATTTTCTTCTGGCTCTGACAAAAACAGCAATGAAATTGTACTAGGAGGTGGTGGTAATTAAAAAATACTTTGTGTTTCCTTTTTCCTAAGACCAATGTCTATGTTTCTACTCTGAGAGATCCAAGAGAGGCAAAAGTACTTTATACAGTTATGATAAAAGGGCTCACCTTAAGCGTAAGACATATATGAAAGATTAGGGTATGATCTTATTCCTAGGAGGCAATTTATGATTTACATCTCTTACATTGAGGCTAATTTTAGATAAAAGATTGTGCTAGTTTTTCTGCTGATCGGCTTTCCCTAGTGTAGTCATCCATCCCACGCTTCCTTTGATAAGAGTGTTTATCATTGTGAAAAAATATGAAGGGAACTGAAGACCTCATCAGGAAGAGTGGCTGATTTTATAGCTCTCATACCAAAGTGTGTGTACCAAACTCCACAGCGATTGCTTTCAAGAGTTTTCTGAGTTTTAAAACGATAGTACAGCTTTGCATTTGAAACGAGGATGTATGAACAAACTGATGTAGGTATCATGTTGCGTCATTTCATGTGCATACCAGGTTTTTTAATCTAACGTTAAAAGATTTGCAATATGTTGGGCATGTTATCCAGCTTCTACATGTAATTATATTGGTAGAATTATTTTAAAATACATTTGATGAGATTTTTGACTTCAGTATTTGTTCTTTAGCAGAATCCTGATTTCAGGTAATGTTTAACATCAGTAGGTGCTTTTCTTCCCAACCCGGGTATTATGGATGTACAAACATTGGTTTAATGTGCCCAAGCTGTTTAACTTTGATCTTTCTTATTTTCTTTTGTACGTTTTTGTGTGCCACATATGATGTCTTGAGATATAAATACTAGTTGACATGTCTATCTGGTTGGGTAGGACTACAGCAAACAGTGAATGCTTGCATTTCCTTCTGCTACATCAGCACAGAGAGCTTCTGAATCATTTGACTCAACTTCAGGGATGTTTCTTAGTGTGCTTAAAACCATGCTCAGCAAAGGCTGATGCAGTATGTCATCCAGTCAACCTATGAAATAATGGTAAAATATGGACTTTGTTTTATTTCTTTCTAGCCTGGAGAAGCTAAATATTTAGTGGAAAAAAGGAATAGGAAGAAATTTCCCAGTCCAGAGTCCTGCTAAGTCACCTAGGAAGTACCAGAGATCTGTATCAAAATAAATGATTCCCAGGAGTTATGCAGCATGGCTTCTGCTTCACATTGTAGAAATGTCTCTTTTAGAAAATATTTTTTCATTTTTATTTGTTTTACAGCTAAATGATAGTTTACTATTGAATTAAATATACCTATTTTTAATGTTGAAAATTCTCAAAATCATTTGGTTAATTCTTTGTCCATTTTAATTTCTGATGGCAGCTTACAGTGGTCCTACGTGCTGTCCAGACTCATTGTCATTTGTCTCTGATGCAGTTCCCAGTTGCTGACAGTTAAGATCCCCACGTTTGTGCTGTTAGGCTAGAACTGGAAAAGCATTGTCAGCTCTCTTTGATGTGATAGCTTCAGGCAGATGCCATGCTCTTTTTCTGCACTGAAAGAATCATCTAACAGTCAAGTTATCTCTATTACAATATAACTTTAATATAAAAATTTCTACATTTTTTGATAGCCATCAGAGGAGCTGGTTTTCTATGTTACAGAACTCCTGTGACTGGGTGATGTTTCAGTGTCAGAATGGATGAGATTGTTCAAACCTGGCCTACCAGTTTATTTCTGGTTTGGTGCTAAGGATTGTAGATGTACCACAGTATTTGATGACAGATCTCAGGCCAAAAGGATATCCAGTTCTAAATACTTGTTCTGAAACACAGAAGAGTCTCATCTGCTTTTTGTAAAACCATCAGTTTAGAGGTTGTAGACAACACCCTCATTAGCAACACAGGCCTTGTAATGGTTTTTTTTTCCTGAGAAAGCTGTGGAAAGAAGAACATGGGTTGTATGTCTGTGCTGCTGATTATTCACTGAAAAAGAATTTAGCATTAGTATTAATACTTAGCATTTTGCATTTGGTATTATCCTTTGCGATCATTGCTGTATCAGGCATGTGTGATGTATTCAGTTATTTCCCACATGTGCTGCCTTTCCCTCATCTTTCTTTCAGTTTGAATGAGTTTAACAGTACAGAATGGGGCCTAATGACAGTAAAAACGCATAGGAATAGAGTCAATGTCTTAAATTACTCAATTATTTCTTGTTTGTATATCAAAAAGGAGCAGCATACATGTAGGAAGAATGTGTCGTTAGTGTGAACTGTCATTTTGAATTATCAGTCAACTGTGGTTTTGTTGTTCCTTTTATGCTGCTGGTACAAAACACAGAGTTTTCTAAATAGTGGAAAGCACCGATTTTGCAAGAAAGTGAAATGGTGACCATTCAGTCCTGTTTTGCTAAGAGCATAAGGATTTCATTGGTACACTTTTATTGTGAGGGGTGGTGACTGCACATGTTTTTAATGTATTTCACAAGAGGTGTATCTAGTACAATAAACCGTAAAATATTAACTGTCTTTGTGCTGTTCATCTAGTAATGGAAACTAAATGCTCATTGTTATAGGAAACAGAGTAAATAAAACCAAAACAAAACAACCAAAAAAGGCAGTTTATCTTCTATATGTTATTGCTGATGAATATAAATTGTCCAACCAAAAATCTTTTTTCTGTGGCTCATGTAAATTCAAAACAAACATACAGAGGGAAAAAAATTTGATGAGAAGGGTTGGTGTGTTTATGTGACTCAGTGGCACATTCAGATTATGTGGTGTGTGATTTGTTCTGCAGCTGCTTCAAATTAAGAACAGGTGTAGATGGGAGACTATGCAAATATTCATATTAATGTAATTGTCAAATTGGTGTGTTTATCACTGTGCCTTTAAAGAGTAGACCATACTCTTATTTTACATGTAAATGAGCTTTATTCTTGAGAGCTACTATTGGATAATGAGCTTGTAAAGGAGAAATCTCCAGCATATGGTGAAACATTTCTAAAATGTGACATTTTCTTGTGTAGCAATTTATTTTATATATATTGTATAAACATATTGTAATCTGCTTTGTCTTCTTTAGAAAAATATATCCAGTTTTAAAAGGTGCGGTTTTAAAATCTAACTCAAAGAACTAATGAACTAATACTTATTTTTTGGTTTTGTTTTTGTTTTTTTTTGACTTCACATAACCCTTTAGTAGGACAACTTTTTATCTCCTTCAACCATTTACTGTATATTTACAAACCTTGAGAAACTTTATGCCTCATTTACTTTAAATCTTTAAAAAGTATACATTGGGGAGAAAATGTGTTTAAAAAGGATTTTATTTTGCAAGACCAACAATCATAAACTGGGTCTTTGGGTTAAATATATATTTTCAAACATTATTTACCTCGTGTTGCTAGTATACATAGATGTATAAGTGATCCACTGAGTTTTGTGTTATTTTTAGATCAGAGAGATTTGATATCAAAGGATGTCCAAAATTAAGAAATGATGGGAACTTTTTATTTTCTTGTAGTACAAACCTAGTTAACAAAAGTTACCCAGTATAAAAATCAAAGAGTAGTATGGATCTATATGTTAGTGTATTTTCTTCCTTGTATCTTTTGCACCTGATGTTGATTAATAGTAATTTATATTCTGTTAAAAGAAAACACTAGGTACTTGGGTTTTGTATATGTCTGCATATACAAAACAATTTTATAGATGCTGTCAATGAGGTAGGTCACATATTTGAAACTGAGGTTTGTGCACTGTGTGGGATGCTTTGGGCTGGAAACCTGGGCTAAACAGTTGAGAAAATCCATGCTTCTCAGGAAGCAGAGGCCGAGGGCACTGGCTGGCAATAGCTGACTATTGGGAAAACGAGACTAGAACAAGGTCTTCTTGCTTTTCTGCTTCCTATGGCTGTGGCTCAGGTGAGGTTTCCTATTTATTTGCAAGAACAAAAAGAAAATTCAGTTTTGATTTCTGGGTATATTTCGGCAAAAAAGCAAAAACAATAGTTATTAGGTTCAGTGCAGAACCCAATGGCATCAAACTTCTTATTACTCATTATCATCAAAGCTCAACTGATAACTTACGAAAACAACCTAAAAGGTATGTGCAAGAGATTTAAAGAAAACAATTCCTAATTCATGAGAGGTATGTTTCTCTAAAGCATCCCTCAAGTAGGAGAACGACTTTATGTTTAAGAGGTGGCTTCATCCTTTAGCAAATTATTTAAAATTGCATGAATTTCCATGGTGCTTAACTGGTAACTGTTTGCTTCACAGCCTGTTTAGCTTCCTATGAAACCTTTCATTCAGTTATTAGAATGCTCTTAATGGAATACAAACTATTTGAGAAAGAAAAGATTTGCAGGAACTTCATTATGTATGGTGAAGATGGTAAAGCTTTTCTTTAGGGTTATCTTGGCTGTATCACTTTACAGTACAACTGTCAACCACATAAACCAGCAACCTCCTTTTCTAATCAATTTGAATTATATGCATCATTTCAGTAGGATGTTATTGTGGGGTTAATTATCTTTGCATTTAGAAAAGTTTTTACTTCCACTTGACTGCTCTTGTTGGAGATGTTTGCATACAGAAATGTCATTGGTGCTATGAAATATGGGTACGTTCCAGTATCACTTAGAAGTCACCATAGTTATGCTTCTATCTCAGAAATAAAGATGAAACTTGGACATTTCTGCACAAAGACTGTGTGTATTGGAGAACTGTGAGATTCCATCACCCTTCTAGAGACTGCTTTAGAACAGTAGGAACCTGGCCCAAGCCATCTTGGCTCTATTAAAGTTCTCACAGAGTTCTATGGAAAGTCTTTTGAGGTTGGGAAAAAAAAGCCTGAAAACATGAGCAAATAATAACAAATAAAGAGACAAAAAAGTGCCTTCCAGAGACACTCATCACTAGTATCTTTTTAACACTTCCTATACTGCGTAATTGAATCTTACTTTCAGGTTTGTTTTTTTTTTTTTCTTCTATTATTGTGGACTAGTAATTATTTTTACATTACTTTGTTAATAGTATGGCTCTTCTGACCACAAGCTTCAGGAAATAATTAAGGGATTTTAACAGATGAGGTTTTAGTAATTCTTTTCGAGTTATTTGTGGAATAAGGGATTGTATCTGCTTCAATGCATTGGTCTTCTTCTACAAGATGTTTCAGAGGTGGATGGATTACAGCCCTATGCATGCCTTTGCACTCTAATTTTGTTGCCTAACTTTCTGTGAGCAAGCCTGAATAACCACCCTCTCTATTATTTGATGAGTTGATTTAGTTATTAAAATAGGGCAGGCAGAATACCTGCATATTTTTATCCCTGTTCAGCTCTATAAGGCAGCTGTGAACTAGACATTAAATATATTGATTTCAAATAAAGGGATTTTTTATCTTTAACTAAGTATTATTTAAAAAAAAATTGCAACCAGCAACTACTTTAGTAGTTATTATCTTTAGCATATACACACTTAAGGTAGCATTTGTATGTGGAATATCAGTAATTTCCTGGGCCACAGGAAAATCGTATAAGTAGGACTGGATCTGAGGGTATTTGCATCCCATTTGTATCATTCTAGCTGCCTAAGTTAGGACCATTGCTGTTTACATGCACTGGTCATGGTGTTTGTTTTCTCTCAGAAGGAAATTTTGGGTCCAGGAAGGGATGACATTTTGCTTTTTGAGATTGACGTTAGCAAGAGATGGCGTAAGTTGAGGTGCGCAGATACTGGTAGTTGCCTCAACATCTGTATTATCATTGAATTAGTCTTGCTCACATGTGCAGAATTAAAGCAGTCACTGACTTGGAATCAGGATGAATCTGATGCTCAGTTAAGTCTGGCAAGGGCCCTTTCAGGTCTTTTACTCACCTTTGCAGTTGAAAATAGTCTGTCCACTCATGTAACCTATAAATACTACTAAACAGGTTCTCTGACGTTGCTAAGAATCACCTAGCAACACTAACACTTCTGATTACTCTTGCGCTTTTCTTGTAGCATATGATAGCTGTGGTCCTTGATGGAAATCTTATCAATAGTAGTAATGCCTTAGGAAATGTGAAATGGGCATTTCGGACCTTTGTGTAACGTAGCTTCATGGACTAGGGAGCTAGACCCCACCACAGCATTGATCTAACAATCCTAAAGGGGAATTAAATTTTGAACACCTGAAAAATGAACTGTAAGCATATATAATTGCTTAAATTTAGAACAAAAGATGTAGTGTAAAGTCAGATAACTTACATACTTTTTATTGACAATTCACTATGCTATATAGAAGTCTGCTGATTATTCATATCTATAATACATATGAACAGATTTTATTTCTTTCTGGAATGACAGTGTGTGTTATCACCTTCTTTAGTATTTATTTTCTTTAGCAACTGAGAGAATAAGATGAAACATTTTGGTCGTGTGAGAGATGCTATTTTCATTCAGTTCAAGATTTTCTTATGCCTATATTCAGTTAAGATCTTAAGGTTTTGTCTTATTAAAGGATCACTATCTTGTAATCCTTTTATCTTCTTTGCATTGCAACTGTTTTTCAGTAAAGGAGAAAAAAAATATTAAGAGGAAAAAAAGCCATCTGTCTTTGCCAAAGCTCAGGCCACTGTCTCTCCATGCATTAGTCAGCAAAATTGGTTGTATAGCAAAAGACTGATTGTCCATCTTCTCTTTGATCAAAAGCTGAAGCTTTAAAGCAAGAAATTTGAAAATGCTAATACAAATTAATGTGGTATGCAACTTTGCCTACAACTCACTAGCTAAGCTGAACCATTGTTACCTCATAAAGAGTACACACTTCAAAGTTGTACACAGAGTCACAGATTTGTTCTTTAAAATGTACTTTCTCTTGAGAAAGCATGTTCCCTTATTCCTTTTCTTTCTCCTGTTCAGGAGTCTGATTCTAGGGCCAGACTTTCAGTTAAGTTGGGTACCCAGGACTCCATCAACATCAGTATAAGCTGCAGCTGCTCAACACCTCTACAGATGAAACTGAGAAGTGTTTAGGAAACTTAATGGCTACAAATGAGGCTTAAAAAAGGGATTTTTTTCTTCAAAGACTTCATCAGATTTTGTTCATATTTATCAGGCATTATTTATCTTTTTATAGATACATAGGATGATAGGTTTTTTTTCTTTTTATTTTTTCCATTTATATTGTATACTCTGAATTAAATAACAGTTTTTGAGGAGGCTGGTGGATATTTTGCCAAATTGTTCTAAAATTATGTGGGGTGTTTTTATTTTAACCAAAGTTACAGCTGCAGAGCTGTAAAGCAGTCAGTTTTCCTTATTATGACTAGTTCTACAACTTGGACTGTTTTAAATTGCCTGCAATTAGCATATTTCAACCTTATTTTTAGGTTTAAATTGCAGTGTGAGAGTGTGCTCTCCTCTTAGCTAATTAGTGCTATCAAGGAACAGTAGGTTACCTCATTAGTACCATGTGCATTTAATTAAAGAAGAGAAAATTGGAGTTAACCTCATAGTTAATATTTTCACAGAGTGCTACAATGCTGACACCTTCAATTGGAGTCACACCCCTGTGTATCTAATTATTCACTGGTGCCATATAAGGTTAGCAAGGATACCACCATGCTGTTGACAAAATAATTTAGATAGAAGTCTGTTTGCTGGTTTCTGATATGAAATTCCAGTTAGAGCAGATTATTTTTATTTGAGTACATTGGGGTCGCAAAATATTTTTATCATCATCCTATCCTCTCTGTTATGTTCACACCCAAACCTAGGAAAGGCCCAGAGCACATGAGGCACTTAGGCAAGTGGTCTCTGATCCCCATCCATACCTTGCAGGAGTTGTAGCAATCTGGACATTTTATTTTGGCTACAAGTATTGCATAAACCAGTACAATTATATTGTACTCATGGAAATAATAATACACAAATGGGACCAGAGTACAGGTACCTGCCCTTTGTAAATGTGCTCAGAATTTCTTATGGTTTGCTTTGCTTTCCAATTTTCTTTTCCACCATGCTGCTTCACATACTTCTAAAGGGCATGATCTATCATGGAGAAAGGATCCTTCAGCTCTTTAGGTTTCAGTGGAGTTGAAGATGCTTATTGTTTCTACTCCAGGCACTGCAATTTGTGTCTGTCTATCCACAGAATTTTTTTGATGTATGGCATAGTATGTATTTAAAAGAAGAAGAAAAGAGAAACTGTGGGGTTTTTTCTTAATGAATTTGTGATAGTAGTGGTTGGGCCTACAGTTTCCAGTCTGTAATTACATGAAGTAAATCGGAGTTCTTTGTTTCAGTTTTGTATTGGCAAGCTGTGCTGGATGCCCATAACTTGAATCTCTTACAACATCCATGTAGTGCTGATTTAACAAGCTCTTGAAATAGACTTAATTTTTAATATATGAATGTTCCCATTACTGGTGTAAAAAGGAGTTACGTTTGTCCTGGAATATTTTAACGGTTAAAGATCGTCATCTTTTTCACTTTGCTTGTCTAATATTGAACAGCTCAGCCCTCACAGAGCCACAGACTCACCAATTGGATTTATGTTCTGAATTTTGTTGTCCAGTGCTGCAAATATGACAAATAATATTGAGCAAGCCATTCTGTGATTCAGTTTTCCTGTCTGTAAAATGGAAATGCCATTACTTCATGCATGAAGCTGATTTAAGTGCAAGTAATTGTTTTTTGCACAATATTCGAGTACAAAACCACCTTTGCACAAGAGTATATCAGTGCCTGATCAACTTCGCGTGAAGTGCATTTAATTATTGCATCTGTGGGATTATAACTGAATCCTTGAAGGAGGGGTTTTTCAGAAATCTTCATACTAAATCAAGTACTTTCTTCTCTGTTCTTTCAGATTATCTGTCTCAAGTGCTTATATTGGCACATACATGGGTGCTTTAAATAGTCACTTCACAAGCTTACTTAATACCAACCACTTTGACATTTAGCACTGCTGTTCAAATGAAAATAATAGCTGACCTTTTTAAATTTGGGGTTTTTTTATTATTTTATAGTGAAGTAGAAAAGAGGCTCTTCAAACATTGGTACTTCACCATATTGGCTTTCCAAACTGATGATCCTCCAGGATCTATAGTAAGTTGAAAGGAATCCAGTGGCAGGGTGGAACGCTAAAGTTGGTCAGTTTGACAATTGTATGAATTTTCCATATGAAAATAAATGAACTCAGTATTCGCTTAGCTAACTTGTGGTTTATATATTGCTGCTAGAAAAATGTGGAATTATATGATAGATCAAATTATCTTTTTTTTTCCCTGTCTAAATATATATATATTTTTTTAATATGATACCCAAACTGTCAAGGTGCATTTGAAAATGCAGAAATTAAACAACTCTGTTTTATAGGACCTGTAAGGGAGAGTTCAGATTACAAAAAAAAAAATTAGAAATAAAAAAATAATGAGTTATCGGTTCTCCATTCGTGTTTCAAGAAAACTACGTGAAAACATGCCATCAGTGTAAGTCATTAGCCTGACTTCAACCGCTACCTCTGTGTAATATGATGTGAAACAGGGACTAGTTTCATTTGTATTGCAGAGAAACTGCAGCTCAGATTACTGCCCCTGGTGATATCATAGTCATCTCTGAAAAAATCTCGTTCAGCTCTATGAAGAATAACCAGCTAATAAAGATGAGGTCTACATGGTGAATAAGCAATGAGTTGTGTTTGGTTTTGGTTTAGAACTTCAGAATCTCAGCATATCTGGTGGCTGGACCTCCTTATAAACATCCACACAAATGTGTGAAGCACAGATCAAACCAGGGATGAAATTTTATATACTCATTTCCAAAACCCGCATGAAAAAACATCTAAAGGAGAACTTTTATCTGGACAACTTGTCAGAGAATCCAAGTCATTATTTGTAGCGTCTTTGATGGACTGCTACCAGTTTGGTGTTCCCCAACTGTAAAAATATTTGGTAGAGTAAGGACTTCTATTGGTAAACCATTAAGTGATAAAGAGGTACTTCTAAAACCAAATTTTCTACATATATACTTCAATTACGTGTATAATATTGCTATTAATTAAATATAGCTGCTACATTCTTTAAGTTTTTCTAGAATTGTGATCTTTTTACCTTTTTAAGTCTCACTAATGAACTTAATAGTAAGGTTGCAGGTTGGTTTGGGTTTTTTTTGGGTTTTGGGATTTTTTTTTTGTTTGGTTTGGTTTTAATTCCTATAGCTTCTTTTATTGAAGTTTATTTTTTGGTCGTGTGGTTTTTCCAGGGAATGTATTATTTATTTTACTGGACTTAGTCACTTTGGCCCACTTTGAACTGACAGAATATAAAGTAAACAAATCGTGTTTTTCTGAGGAAAGTGACCGATAAGCAGGGAGAAATATTTATAAATCAGTCAAAGTTCTTTATTGATGTATTCAAAAGATGAGAAAGAAGTATTCCAAGATAAAAACAACATGAGCACTCTGTTTATGTAAAATATCCTACATTATATGTCAGCTTGGGTGAGGAAAGTACGTTTAATACAATTGTAAAATTGTCACTCCTTGTTTTGTTCTGTCTCCCTGTTATAATTGCAGAGCTACGAATGTCTCTACCTCTTGAATTTTCTTTGCTGTATTAAGTTTCTTAAAAGGAAATTTATTTTTTTTAAATCACTCTCCACTTCTACAAAATTTAATTTACAACTGCATAAAGGAAATTACTGTAGTTTAGGCAGTCAAGCATTTCAACAGATCCCTAGAAATGTACAAAGGAAAGAATGATTATCAATCCTGAATTGTGGATTAAGAGGATCATACTACACAGAGTACTGTCTAAAAGTAGCAATTTAATAGAAAATGTGGATGTTCATGTGAAGAATGTCTCTGAGGTTAAAGATAGCATTTAAAACATGATTTTTTTCCCCCTTATTATTATTTGGTTGAAAGTTTGCCTAGAGATGCTTGTCTTGTGAATTTTTTTATTTAACATTATAGGCAGCTTCATTAGGAGTCTTAGAGACATTCTTTACGTGTTTTGGGTTTTTGTTATTTTTTGTAAAAGGGGAAATTCCATTAAAAAAGGAGAATTCTCATTTTGGACTGCAGAAAATGTATTAAAAACGTACACGAACTCTCATCAATGTCTATATTACAAAACACAAATAAGCTATAATTCAGGAAGTACCATTTACATGTATATAAAGGGAAGGTTTTAAAAATCACAAGGCAAGTGAGATTTCTGAGGTTCTAGAATACATTCTTCATACACAGTTCCTCGTGCCTTTTTTCCCCATAAACTGGCCCTGCTTTTTGAGTCTTGTTGAGGGGAGAGTGTCTTCTTTGAAGTCTGCAACAGGAGGAGAGATACTTTTGAAAACTTAGTATGTGTGGTCTTGTCCTGTAAACTTGGGTAATACTTTTGCAGAAGACCCTCAAGCAAACCATTTAGTGGACAAAATCAGCACAGATTTTCTCTAATTCTGCCTTTTTAAGCCCATGGACAACCTAATCCATTATTTCAAATGTCAGCTCTGTGTTAGCTCACAATATATCCCAGGTAAGGAATATCACACTGTGCACAAGTTTTTTTCAACATTTCATTTTGTGTCAGTACAGTATTTGAGAACAGTTTCCCTGAACAGCCAGCTCAAGCATAGACTGCAACAACAGAAAATTCAATGGAGTGCTTTTCCAGAGGCGTTCTCCCTCCTGCTGCAAATGAAATCATCACTTGACGGCAAAGTGATTTCTTTTCTCTCAAATGCACTTTATTGTCAGCAATGTAATTTATATCAAGCAAGCAGTGAGTTTTATCCATTTATAGCATCTGAAGGTTATTTTTGTATCCAATATGAACTTTTTTTTCATGTTTTGGTCTTTTGTGTACAGCTACATTACTTCGATTTTTAGAACTTTACCTAAAAATATCTTTTGCTAAATTACAGCTATGTTTACTAGTTACTTAATAAATTTTTTTCTTATTTTCAAATTGTGATCTATGGCTAAATATCTGATGCATTAGTTTGGGTTTTTTCCCTTCTTTTTAATTGTGGAAACCAACAAATGAAATAATAGAAGCTGATTAAGGAGGAGCATTTGGCATGTTATTGATAGGAGATCTCCACAGAATACCTGACAATACATAGAATTCTATATTCTGTAGAGAATATCTGAAGGGAGATATCTGAGGATGACCTGCTGCCTTTTCTCATATAAATTAAGGTTTTTTCTTCAACTCACAATATCAGCTGTAAACAGGAATCCACATCCACATCTGAAAGCCTCTAAGCCTGTCTCCATCCTCGTGGGGTACAAACATGCTTTAGTGTTGTCAGTCACATAATGTGCATTGGTAAAACACAAGTACTGTCCAATAGATCATGGAAAGAGCAAATGGAACTTGGCTGTTCTAAAGTTTAAGTTTATTATTTCTGAAAAAATGAAGACATTTCGATATAATGATGGTTTTAATGAATATTACATTTAATCTGCTGTTGATCTCCATAGCTTTTCTGGATGAAACTCAATCTTTTTTTTTTGCTTTGTTTTAATATAAATCAGTTGCTTATATGTAGTTTAAACTTACTGAATGTAATAATGTGTATCCTTTGCTCAGTTAATACTCAGTTTTGTGTTGACTTAAAAACATATTGCTGAGCAGGGTGATAGCTAAGGCAGTACACAGAGAAGATTGTGTTGAGCCACATGCCTCTTGTGAGCTTTGATGGGAGTTTACCCACTCTATCTCCATTTATTGTTTTGAAAGGGCTCCCCATGGAGTTAAGAAAGCAAAGTGATTTTAGAAAAATATAGGTTGGAAACAATATAAATTGTTATCTAAGGTGGCTTAGAATGCCAGCTAAAACACAGAAATGTCTTAATTACAAAATAAGAGGTGATTGTTACAATAAAACATCAAGGGTCTTATCATTTAAGTTCAAAACATAATGCTAAAGTAGTAAGATACGTAGTAAGATTAAACAAAAATAGTATTAATCAGAAGAAAAAAAGGTCTACACACTAATGTATGTAGGATTTAGTTTTTTCCTTAGTTATTCCTTAGAATCTGTGAAGAAGCACAGATTCTTCAGTATCTGCATGACCCATATTAAGTCCCCTAAATGATACTGCTTCCTATATTTAGAAAACATAGAAGTAAGGCTTTATGGGTTTATGTTGATCCTTTGTTTCTGTCACTGGGCTTTAGCTCATTCTTGGAACACTTTAGAGCCATTTGAGTTTTCATTTACAATTTACCCTGAAATTAGCTCTGCATTCTGTACAATGCATTTTGCATTAACTCTTGTTTATGCTTAACACAGTAATGAATTTTACCATGGGATTGATTGAGTCTTGAGTTACTTATTGGTCAGTTTTTGTTTGTTGGGACCTATTTCCACCATTATTAGACAATTCTTAGTATTTCTGAGTACAATATAGCAGTCACAAATAAAAAGAAAAAAAGCCAAAAATCTAAAAAATATTACAAAATTTGTGTTAATAGTGTTCCCACATTTTGTTTCAGCTGCATTAGAATAGCTTTGATGTAGTGCTAGGAAATAACAAGCAAATAAAGCTGAGTGATGTCTTAGAGCGGCTGTGTATATTTTCAATATCATCAGATGTCATTCGCAAAGCAATAAATACACATTGCCCTTAATTCTCCAAAAAAGAAGTGTAATTCAGTTCCTGTTTTTAACAGTTGCTGTGTTTCTTGACCACTAAGCAGAACACTAAGAATCTGTTTGGTAGGTGTTTAAATATGTGTTTACACAAAAGTGAGAGTTGTTAGGCTGCGTCAAATACCTTGCCAGCTCCATAATCCAAACACCATACATCAGTAACTGTTTTGGAGACATTTAAATAGTATTTCTCTCAGATGGTGCTGGTGAAACAGCTCTGTTCTGTGCTTGCAAATGGGAACTTTTAGCTTCAAGGATCACTGGCAACTTACTTCTGTTGTCTGCTGAGAAACTAACACTTCATACTGAGCAGTCGACAAGAAAAAAAGTTTGTGTTCTTTTATGCATAACCTGTTCACACGTTGCAAATGAAGGTGACTCTTCACAGCAAGTGTCCAAGGACAGATTCTTGGATATGGCAGGTTCTCTCACTTTTTATCGCTCAGTTTTTTGGCTGAGCTGGCAGTGCCATTAATAAATAGCAACAGATTTTGTGAATTATACCCTTCTGCTGGACTTCTTTTGTTTTTAGGAAAATTAAGTGATTTCTACTGTGATAAAGGAATTGCCACAAAAATCAGTATTAAAAAAAAAATTATTTCATGATAAAAGCAGAAAAAATTGTTAAAAATTTCATAGTTGAAGCTGCTCCTTTCTTTGACTTCTTTTGCTCAGACATTTATTTCTTCGTCCTTTAGCCAGTTTGTGAGCTCAGTAAGTGTGCTGTTCTCAGTAATTGTAGGGAGCTTCTCCTCTCCCAGTTCCATCCTACACTTTCCTAGTTTTATTATTATCCTTCTAAATGTTTCTTTGCCATTTCTTCAGAGAAATGTTATTATAGCTGATACAAGAACTCTAATCATCATCTTTGTGATTTGCACTCCAGATACCATTTTCTCTATAAAAACACTAAACAAAAAGAAACAGAACTAAAACAAACAAACAACAAAAAAACCCCACAACCAAACCAAACCAAAAAAACCACCCCCAAAAAACTAAACCTACACACACACACACACAACCAACCAAAAAACCCAAAGCCCATGCAGATACAACTGATCCCATCTTCCTCATGGAAGAAACCCGTGTATGCTTAGACATTAGCTTCAGGACCAACAGGAATAATCTTTCCAATTTCACGTATTTCTTCATCAGTCAATTCTATCAGCATGTTAGTTGTCTTAAGCTTGAAACATAGACATTTTTGGATTTGGGTATCTTTCGTATTCCTCTCATTCATACTAAGGTACAGCTTCGTAAGCTATGCACTGAGCTGAAACTCTCATACAGGTTCTCCACATTTCAGATTCCACAACTGGCCTCTTTTTAGCACGTGACAAATGTCATCTTGTCTCATTGCTCCCAGTGTTCTGCAAAGATTATTTTCCTAACAACTCTCTCTGCATCTTCCCCCAGTTCCCCCTCAAAGCATGAAATACAGGCAGTTTGTTTTCAGTTTTATAGTCCTTCACTGTCTGACTTCATGATACCCATTATTCTTCATAAAGTAGGAAAAAAAAGTGCCGTTAATTTTCTACTTTCTGATTTTCAGATAAGCCCTATTGTACTTTCTCCTGTGCTGTCTGTAATGACTGTGAAGTACCTCATTATCCTCCTCCAAGTCAGTCATTCAGACTTCTCCAGTCTATGTATAGAGAGCTTAGACACATATATTGCCTGCTATCGTGACAGGTATTTCCTATCAGTCTGTCACTGTCATCTCTTGTCACACAGGACTATCATCTCCCTCAGTGTCTGTGCAATGCTGACAGCATAGTCCTGGTCAGCATCATGGGAGCCTTTGTGCACTTGCAGTGATTCCCATGTTACTGCTACTGCCACTGCTTCCAAGTCTTCCATCACCTGTGTGATTTACCATAAGCATTGAAGTTCTTCATTCCAAAAGGAAAAAATATGGCCTTGTAATTCATTTTCCTGCATTACTGATTCAGCTACTTTTGGTTGTCTGCCCTTTCAGGGAGCAAATCATGCTCTTCTTCTGTGGCCCGAGTTTACTGAAATTGCAGACCACACACATTTCCATTGCATCTAATAAGATGCCAGTATTTTCAGTCTACAAGAAATATTTGTAAATGTCTGAAAAATAATGATTTTTTTTAAGGTGAGACCAAAAGAGATGATTCAAAGGACATTCAAAAAGCCATTGACACAGTCCATGCAGTCCTTCATGAGTGATTATTAAGAAAACTGAATAGTTCTGGGTGAAAGTTAAAGTTCCATCGTAAGTTAGAAACAAGAGATGGAAGATAGAGTGTGAGTATATTGGAGTATATTGTCAATTTTCAGCATGGCAAAAGGTTAACATTTCTGTCTCCTCCTGACCTGTACATTAAATACCATTGTTTAATATATTTATTAATGAGCTAGAAAGTGGGCTGAAGGATATTGCATGTTTCAAAATTTAAAGATAACCAGAGAACTTATTTATCCTTGTAAGGATTAGAGATGACTTTGAGGCATTTCAAAGTAAAGTGGAATAGTAAGTAAGCAAATGCCGTAGTGGTAGGAGAAAGATGGTATTGTTTAATATGATACATATTGAAGGAATAATTTAACTGCTTACACTGGTGATGTAACTGTTTGCACCGTTTTTTCTAAGTAGAATCACGGTGTGGTAGAGGAAACAAGCTGTATCTTCTTATAACAAGCCCATCTTTTCTCAGTCTGCAGTAAAAGAAAAAATCCAAGACTTAAGAAAATTGACAAGTGTCCAGACAAAAATATTATACTACCAGTTTTGCTTTGCTCTGTGATCTGTTTATGTTATGTGGAATTTGGGATGTTTCATTCTAATCTAAAAGTAGCTTTCAGTAACCTGAAGGAGGAGCTTTTTTTTTCTCCCTCTCTCCACTTTTTGTTATGCAGTCCAGCTTTTTTAGAAACACCTTGTGTCTTTAGGTAACTCCAAACAAAACTGTACTTAGAAAGCCACAGGGAAGTGTGGTTTCATATCTGTTCATATGTATCTGCATGAGAGTCTGCTCTATGTAATAGTTTTTGTCAGTGAGCTATTATTTCAAAACCAGGGTAATTTATTTTTTACATAAAATATATTCTAATTGCAAGTGTCATTTAGGTTGTTTCTAAAAAATATTAGCAGAAATTCTAATATTAATAATGCCAATAATAATTTCTTAGTTTAGGAGAAAAAAAAGAGATTGGATTTAATTTTTGTGGAATTTCTTTACGCGCTAAATCTTGAGCGTATAGAAAAAGGTTGTCATTTGAAAAAACTGATGGAGCTTTGGTTCCTCAAGACCATGATATCAGGTTATTTACCCAAATCAGTTACCCAAACTACACTAGAGCTGTCTCTGTACAGATAAGTGAATTATCTTTTTAATATATGCATATGTATGCACATTCTCGTGAATTGTCTGTAGAGGCTTTTCATATTTAACTTACTTCTGTAGTGCCTATTTCTGTATTAATCTCAGTCTCTCAGTCCTTTTCTGTTGTAGTTTTATGACTCTAGACTTTATTGGAAGCAAATTATACCACAGCCTCTTCATTGTTCATATTCCTGGAGTGCTGTATTAGTTGCAGTCTCTCTGTAAATGCATAGCAAGCTCCTACTTTTTATGCCCTGAATCTCTTCTTCTTGGAGCAAGTATGTTGGTGTCTTTGCACAATTCCTGCCATAAAGGTGATCCTCATTTAGTTGTCTAAATGAGAAGTATTTTACCTGAATTAAGAATTTCACCTGAGCTGTGCAACCTAGGAAAGCATGAGGCTTTGTATCAGACCCCTTTCACTCCAGTCTGTCTAAACTTGGACTAGATGTCTGAGAAAATTATTCATTTGTCCTATTTGCCACTGTAGTCGTATCACAGGCATTCCAAATACTGTACCTATTCTTCTGGGTTTTTTTCTTTTTTTCTTCTGTATCCTGTCTTACTGTGACTACAGTAGCCTGTGTTTGTGCATAAACTGGATTTCTACTTGACAGAACATCTTCCATTCTTCTCAAGAATGTGTAAATCTCATCAGATTAATAGCAGATAGGATAGGTCAGGACCCTAAAAGATGAGTGCCAGGATTTGTTGGATACAATCCATAGCAACCCCATTATGGTCCGATCAGGAGGGACATGAAGTATAAAGGTTAAAACTAAAATCTCAAACTCCCTTGACACTGTCCTGTTTTTTAAAAAGGACACAGTATTGCCTTCTGTTTGCCAGTAATAACCTGTTAAAGTATAGTCTTTGTCCTAAAACTTGGAGATTAAGTCTTACCAATACTTCCCCAATGTCTTGGTTTTGAAAGACAGGTGTCTGCTAAGGAAGGCAGAGGCCCCCCTTGAAGTGGCAGATATAACCCCTTTTCCCTCCAAGTTATTATATTTTGAAATCAAGAGCCTTTAGGCGAAGATGTGGGAAATAGGAATAACAGTTCTTTACTATATATATATATGTATATAACCAGTCAAACAAAACAACAACAACTCTGGCAGTAACAGCAATCACAAACCCAGTCCCAGCCTTCTCGGCTGTCAGGCCCTTTCCCCTCGGGTGCAGTTCCGCTCGCAGCCGGCAGGGGCGCTGGCGGCTCCCGGTGAGCAGGGCAGGTGCGATGGTTCCCCCGCGGCTGCAGGGGGCGCTCCGGAGCGAGCTCGGGGAGCACGCGGCACTGGTGCCCTGGGATCCCGGGAAGGATGGAACAAAGGCTTCACAAACCGCTGGGCAGCCGATCCCGGGCTCTCAGGAACAGCAGGTTGAAACGGCAGGCTGGAACGGCAGGGACGGATGCAAATCCCGGGTGGCAGACGAGATGTATCCAGATGGGAGAACCCCACGGAGGCCCAGGCAGGCAGGGCGAGCAGGGCTACAGCGTAGCAAAAACTCGAAGCAGCAGCGGGGCAGGGCAGCCACAGCCCGGTCTCCAGCAGGGCAGGGAAAGCGGCTTTTGGGGTCCCGGCGTTGTTTCCAGCAGGAAGAAAGAACGGCCAAAAAGAAAGAAGCAGCAGCTCCTTTCTCTGCAGCTTCTCTCTCCGGACGCTCAGAGCGAACTGACTCCGCACCCAGGTGTAGACAAAGGAGTAGCCAGGCCCGCCCCACTCCCCTTTTTGTCTTTCTTAAGTACAGCTATTTGTCCCCTAGCAACATGCATATGGGAGAAAATTCCTTTAACAGGAAAAAAAAACTAAGACTAAACTAAAACCCCAACACCCAACCATCTTCTTTCCTTGGACTTTCTTTCCTTTTTAGGATTTCATACTTTTTAAATGAGACACTTTCTTCTTTATAGAAAATGTATTTAGGTATGCTGATCTTGTCATAGACAAGTAAAGGGTAGACACTCTTTAAAGGACATGCCTTTGCAGTTCTGTAGATCCTTGGGCTAGAAGTTGTAACTAATCATACAGTTGTGTTTGTTGAGAAATAAGTGTGTGAGAAACTCATAAACTACCAACAGAATGAAGAATTTAGCAGATGTAAATACAGGCAGGTGCTAACACACAAAGACAGGATGTCTGGAAATTCACTACAAAATATTGATTATTCTCCAATTTCACTCATAAGTGAAATTCATTTTCACTTTTTACTTACAATTCAAGAAAATTCGTATTTTACTTACTGTGAGAAATTTCTTCTCTAAGTACACAACCAGAGAGTGCCAGTACCATTCTGTGAATCTGAACAACACCAGACTACAAGCTGAACGCACTGCCGTTTCTTTCTTTGTGGTGGATGGTGCACAGTGCACATTTGTCACCTTGTGTACTTTAGTAGGAAACCATGAAACTACAGACAGTTCACATTTAGAGTAGTGGGTCTTTTCTTGATGTGTTTGCCTATCATGAAATGCCAAGTACTTCAGGAAAAAAGCCATTTTTTTGCACTGAATAATTAAATGCAAAGAAGATGAAGATACAATAGGAAAGTGAAAAAAAAAATTTAGATTTTGAAATAAGACATACTGTCACTGTCTGATGTCAGCTGTTTTTAAAGCCTGTTAGATTGAGTAGTAATTCCAATTAATATATATAGTCCTTTAGAACTGAAAATATTCTTCAATTTATCCAATTGACTAAATTTTCTCTATGAATCAGCAGACTGCTGGCTCCCTTGTTTCTGTTTCTCAGATATTCTGCCATATCTGCTTAACAAAGGAGGATGAGATGTCAGCTGCAGAAATATATTGGAAAATTGCTATATGTTTCTAACTAATAATTTCTTGCATTTGTAATTGCACAACAGCTATAGATGCTGGTAAGACCATTTTCTTTATTAAACAAGTCAGCAGCAATATATATTGACTTTTTACATATTTTTCATATAACTTCTGGGAAAAAAACACATGAAAAAGAAACTACTTATTTACAATTTTATTTATGATACTGTATTTTCATCAGCTTTTTCCAATGTCACTTGAGGACATTTTAATAATTTTGTTACGTGTTCCATTTTTGTTCTCTCTTGTGTTTTCGGATTTTTTTACCTCTGTTGGATTGATTTGAAAGTTGTCCACTTTTACAAGTAAATTTAAATAGGAAGAGCAGTGTAAAAAGAAATCCAGGAGTCACTCTATTTCTGGAAGGATGGGGGAGTGTCCTATACAGCATCTTTCACACTTCTGAGCAGTGTCCTCTTGACCTTCAGTTTGATGTTGAGACAGTCACCCTTTTCCAAGAACTGGTTGCTCAATCGTTTTACCGAATGGTCACATCTTTAGGAAATGAGAAACGCGCACAAGAAGGAACGACTTAGTGCTGACTTCAAAGCCTCTTGTGCTTTGCAAGTTCCTTTATGTTTGGAAAAGTTGAAGAAACAAATAATTTATGGAGGGCCTTGCATGTGACGGCTTTTAAAGAAAAAAGAGATTAGCTACAAATTCTCTGAATACCGTCACGGGTGGGGAAGTTTAGAGGCACTTAATGCACTGTTTACTCAAGCTATGACATGCAGGTAGCAGAAGCACCCTGGGGTTGAATGAGTTGTCTTCTCATGGCGATCGCAGCACTTCAGTCGCTGTGCCTGTGTCCGGGGCCTTATTTTAGTGCTTTCACTAAAGCTTTCATTGTGGAAATATATGAGGTACAACTGAAAGTGTTTCAGGGTTCCACAGATGAGAAGGGGAAAGTGTTCCTTAAGCATGTTGCACAGATGTGTGTCATCACTTGAGCTTCCTTGTAAGATAGGCCTAGAGTAAACTTTGTGAAGCTACAGCTGGTGATGCATGCACCATGTCCTCTAACTGAAATGTGGTCTGTCTTTGCATATCTTTGTATCAGCTCAAAATTCAGGCCTCTAAGCACATCGTTTATGTCCAGAGGAGTATGAGCATAGGTGATACTGAGTCAGGTCCTAACATCCTGTGTTTTGAGTGCCCACTCCAGGTATGTTATGGAAGGTGGGCAGAGTGAGGTGGTAAGACAGAATAAAAAACTTGAGATCCTTCCCTTTTCCATTCTCACAGCAGTGTGAGGCTCAAGAACCCTTTGTATTCAATATCTTGAAATAGATGTTTAATCTATGGATTAATAAGTTTATGTTTTAAAACGTGCAGAGTTTGGGGTTTTTCCTTGCTTGTTCCATCAAAATTAGTGCTTTGTTTCTATCTTGAGTGTGTTTAGGGCTTATTTCCAGGCATTCAATCTTGTTAAACTTCGAAGAAAATTAAGAGAGAACAATGTCAACATTCCTATCACAGAATCAGACTTCTCAGATCCAGCTAATGCTCTTTGACTGTGTTTCAGAAGCTGCAGATCAACTTCTTCAGCAGCTGAAACCTGGCAGATTTAAACGAGATTTATAACATTATTTAGTTACAGTGAAATCATTAAAGTTCTGTATCATAATTATGAATGATTTCATGTACCAGCAAATCTCTGCACAAAAGCATTCAGGACATGACTGGTATCTCCCTCTAGTTGCCTTCTCTCTCTCTCTCTCTCTCTCTCTTACTCGATTGGTTCTCCTATTTTCCTAGACAATTACCTAATGATGTTGGGAGTAAGGACATTATTTTCAGGATCTTGTTTGCCATTTAGCTTGACTCTTAGAGATGGAACATACACAAATTTCTCTTTCAAGAAAAATTTTGTTTCTGTAATTAGATGGGAAATATCCTGATAAAAACTTTGTTTATATTTTACAGATATACCAAAATCCATAAATCCCTTTTCTCTGATCAATTTGCTGTAGAGTATTGAATTATAAAAAACTATAATAGCATATACAAGGCTTATATAAATCAGTATCACTAAGTATCACCAATGAAATGCTCAGAAATTGAAAGGTAAGATTTTCTTCCCTGCTCTGTTGAAGTTGTTTTTTCTGATGAGTAGACAAAGAATTATAATGCAGAGTTAAAACAGTTTGCCTCCTCCAAAAACTTGTCTGTAAAAGTAATAATTCAGATTTATTCAGTGCATTTTAATTCTCCATAGGAAAAAATTGAAGATGTTAAGGCTAATCAGTGCTGAGCTAATGGAGATCTGTTCGCAGTTTTATCCTGGAAATATTCTGAAGGCTGAAGTTTCTGCTGCCTTGGAAACTTAGCAAGAGGACTTTATTTCAGACACTGCTTACTAGGATCCAAACAAAAAATCACCTAACTTGATTCGTTCTGAGTAAAAAGAGAAAGGAAAAAAGAGCCTTCATTCAAGAATTAATATTAGTACCATTTACTTCTCTGTGCACACTTTATGTTTAGATGCCATTTATAAATATCTTACTATCATTTGTTAAATTTTACGACGGTTTTTACCATGCCTGATGACTGTAACTCATGCATTAAACATGCACACGTATTTTAACAATATTTGCATCTTATAATATGCTTCCTAACGACTTGTCATAGACTCATCAGTTAAACATTTATTTTACAAATGCATTTTGTAATATGCTATGGTAATAAACTATAAAAAAGGTATCCCACCTTGTAATATTTTCAGATGGATGAATAATGCATTACAAATCCTACCTTCATTTAAAACATGACCTCTATTCTGATGAAATCTGATACATTGTCTGGATTTATGGTGATCACTGAGTTGTGTGAGATGCTGTCAATCTGCTTTCTGATTAATTTTCCTAGTTGATAAATTTGAATTAATCTGTAAATATTTACAAAATAATATGGTTGGGGGTTTTTTTCAGTTCTTTTATTTTTATCCACCTGATTAATTTAAACCAAATGTAGCAGCCCCCGTCAAGCTAGGAGCTAATTTTCATTCAAATAATTTCTGGAAATTCAATTCAGTTCTGAAATTGATTATCAAAATCATGATTGTTCCTTTGCTGGCTGCCTGAGTTTGTCATATATATCTCTAAAGAGGCCTATGCTACTGTCACATCTAATCTAATGAGCTCTGTAAAGATGAAGGGTACCTAATATTGGAAAAATTTATAATAAGCTATTTCACAATAAAAACATGTTGTTACTATTTATTATTTTAAATTTCATCTACATCTGATTTTACATACTCTTGTAATTTATGGAACTTCATTCAAACCAAAGTTTTGCTTAAATGGCTATTGCCATCATAGTCAACCTGCTGTGTGACTTCCTGAAACATCATGCTGATTTTTTCAATGGTTTTTTAATATGGGTTTTAGTACCTAAGATTCTCTGGCTGACTTCTCTCTGTGTGCATATGCCTGTGTAGATTGTAATATTTTTAATAGTTTTATTTCACCAGAGATTTTTTTCTTCAAAAGTGAAGCGAAAGAAGGGAATTTGAGGGTTGTTTGCTTGGTGGGTTTTTTTTAGATAGGCTATAGAATATTACAGGTATGTCCATACATCTGGCGATAGAACAAAATGATTGAGGAGTTCAGCAGTGTTCTGCATTAGTTACCCTCCCATATCTGAATAAAAACTGATGTATCTGGCAGTTTTACTTTTGCTGTTTGCCTGGAAATAGTTTTAGGGCATTGCATCTATGTGATGCTGTCTGAACGTGCAAAGTTAATACAGAGTAGTCTGGTTTTACATCTATTTAACATAAATACAAATGACTACTTCAGGTGCATACTAAGGAGAAGTCAACGTTAGATAATTGGTCTCTTGGAAGAGGGCTTTATTGCACCAGACAATAGAAGGTTACACCTTGTCTCTGCCTTTCACCTTAATAGTCCAGGCTCAAGGGCCTTTTGTCACCATTCATAGTCAAGGCACTTTTAGTCAACACATTGTTGTCAACACATAGTCAACACAGTTTTAAGAGACAAATTATGCAATCTGATTTAGACATCTAATTAGGATTTAATGAATTGTGCCACAGAAATGCCTATTTTTCTCCTTTGATTACTTCAGATAACTACTTCAGGTACAGATTATAGTGCAGACTTTTTGCATTTGGTAGAGTGGTATCACCCATTACCACTTCAATTTTTCTTTTTTTTTTTTTTTTTGATTTCTTCTAAATAAATTACTGCTTATGAAATGAGGTGGGCTTATTGTCAATCGAATTTTACCTCTTCAAACTGAGCATTTTAGACCACACTATACATAGTCAAACACACTCAGGATTGTCTAAATTCTGTTATGGCAGTCTCAGTGCTCATGGAGAGAATAATTAATTCTGTTTCAGTTTGTTTGTTTGGGTTTTTTGGGTTTGTTTAGTGTTTATCATTAGGGAAAAGCAAACAACTAGTCCTAGTTGAGATACTGTGTTCAGGTGATGTGTCTTCTATCCTATAGCACCAAGGCTAGGAAATACTCATTCTACATGAGCTACATGAAACTTCAGACTAGTCATCTAAGTACTGAAATGGGCTTGATGAAGACAAAGTATTTAGTCTTCTGTCACAAATGCTTTAGTCATCACTTCTCCCATTCTTTGGGGGGAATTCAAACAAAATTTGCTGTCTTTTTCTATTAGAAATATAAAATGCAGCAGTCATTGTTTTGTTGGAAATTTTTGCCTGTTTTTTCCTGATGGTTGTTTTTCTTAGAATCATGTTGCATTCTTTACTTATCTTTGAAATTATGAGTTTGACTGTTTTGTTTAATAGGAGTATGGTGACTTCTCGAGTGAATTTTATAGCAATGCTTCTAATGTTTAACTGTTTCAGTGGATTTCCTAGCTTCAATTGCACACACTGTTTCTTTGAATACATCAAAATAATGTAGTATCTTGGTAGTTTCTTAGCTGTTATACAATCTCATCTACTATAAGTCACATTATGGTTGCACAAGAAATGCAGTAAACATCTGTATTTTGTGAGGGGAACATCTTTTGTTAAGGTTTGCTCAGAAAGCACAGAGATTCCACACTTTGCTGTATTTCTTGTCAATTTCAATAAGAGTTTGAAATTTCATGATCATTCTGTCATATTTCATCAATCAAATAAATAGATATGATATGTGCTTTTGTTATTACTTGACCGTTTCAGGATTTCTGTAGTTCAGATTCAATGCATTCCTTGTGTTCTTGGAATTCCTTTTGTTGATTTCAGTTATAGAAAAGCCTATGAGACATGCTATAGAAATTTGTTTTTGCACATTGCGTATATCTTTTTAAATGTGAACATCCACAAGTGTATATTTACATAGGTAGCTATCAAGTGCAGTCTTAGTACAGATAATAAACTGCAGGGTTGTTAATCATGCACCCTTCTCAACTGAACTTTACTAATCTCTTTCCTTCTATTACTACAAATCCCTGCTGTTAATACTAACAGTAATATTATTTTCTCCTTTTGTTTTTTTTTTATTTTTTATTTTTTTCTTTTTTTAGTTTTGCATATCAATTCTTCTTCCAAATGCATTATGATTTGTGGGCCAGGAGAGAGAATGTTTGATCCAAAATTAGTGACAATTTCCGTGTCTCGCCCCTTATTGAAGCCAACAATATGGGCTTTATATCATGGGTTAAGGGTAGATTCTAGCTGCCTAGTAGATCACACACTTGGTTTAAGTTGTGGGAGGTGAAGATGCAATAGATTTTTAAACTACTTAATATGCATACAAAAATATTTTAAAGTTATTGTGGTATTTCTAAGCTATAAAAGTTAGCAGACCTCCTCAGAGGTACATACTTTTAAAATTACCTTTATAGAAGGAAAAAAAAAGCTCTGTGGTGCGTTGTAATAACTTTTTGAAGATTTTGAAGCTAGCTTTTTTATATAAAATTCACATTTCCTATCTACATGGTGATGTGTTTTTGTATGAAGGTTCTAATCTAGTTTTGTTTGGGAGAATCTGCATAAATCATGTATGGTTTCTTCATACAAACTCACACCAATGAAACCATCATACTTTTCATATCATGTATGGTATATAACATACATACACACTTACAGTGAGGTAGAGGATGACACTAAAAATCTCTTCCCTCTAGGCGTGAAAAATAATCAAAAAGTAGAAGACACTTTTTGTGCCTTGGGAAAAACAGATCAAGAAATTAAAACTCCAGTCATTACCAGTAACCTTAAAATGTATTTTAATGTGCTGCAGCTTCAGTTACCCTCAGCTGAAGCTTCTCTATTTTAGCTTACAGGGTCTTGTGACCTCAGCCCATAGCAGAGTTTCAACAGTAATAGCGACAGCCATCTTGGATAAATGTAAGTGAATTTTTTCCTCATTTCTATAGTTTCTCTCCCTCACATGCACTTTTGGAGTTTTGTTTTTCACTCAGGATCTAGACAGTATTCCTGAGAACACTTCTGCTCTGTGCCAAGTGGTATGATTG
The DNA here is from genome assembly GCF_020740725.1 of Corvus hawaiiensis. NCBI lineage: Eukaryota > Metazoa > Chordata > Aves > Passeriformes > Corvidae > Corvus > Corvus hawaiiensis. The sequence continues at coordinate 54,112,323 of NC_063216.1, forward strand.
ACACAAAGTACAAGTAAAGCAACTAAGTGGGATTTCTTGCCTTTTAAATGTCACAGTATCAGACTCATCCTGTGCTTTTGAAATGCCAGTATGATGGCCATGCAAACTTTATTTTATGTGCAGATAGCTCAGTGGTTGTTTTCATTATCAGCCAGGATTAATCTGCAAAAAGTGAAGCAGTACAAAAAGATTTTGGCCATATAATCTTATTTTAGTTAGTGCTAAGGATGAAATCTAGGAGAATTCAGAAAATATTTTTCTAAGGGAAGGTTTGCCTTCTTCAATGAGCTTTATCATTTCAGTTCTGCTTCATGCCAGATTGTGGTAATCCATTTCCAAACTTAGCTCTGCATTCACTAACTGTTGTATAAATCTGGGGCTGGAGCTGGAGCTGAGGCTGGAGCTGGGAAAAGCTACGCATTATACATACTGCCTGTGTAACAACTTCCAGAAGTCTAAGTTAAGGAATTAAGGACATCTAACCACTATTGATTTCTGAAGAATACCAAATACAGCAGTCATACTTTTTTCAATAGTTATCGTGTTGTAATGGTGAGACAAACAGAAGAAAATAGAAATAGATAACTCATTCAGAAAATTCTGCCCTGTATGCTGATAGCCTGAAGAAGCTGGCATTTGGTAGAAACTTCGAAAAGATAGCTGGATTTAAACATTCTTTGGGATTTAGTCATGAGTTGGCCTTTGTCTGAATTCACTGTCTCTGAATGAACTAGCATCCTTGGTCTGTTAAATCACTGTGCCAACCCTCCATCTTCTATTTGCTCATACGTCTAAATATATATGTAACATCATACCTAAAATTCCAAGGTTTTATTTACATGTAAATGGTTGCATTGTAGCCCTGTAGCTACAGTAGTACCTTCTTAATGACCTCAGCTAGCTAAGCATTTGATTGTTCAAATGCAGCCTGTTCTCTTCACGTGGGTTCATAGATGTGTCTGTTCATGAACTGTATGAAATGAAAAGCTGCACCTATGGAGCAGTTAAGGCTAAAACCAGCAGAAGTGGAACTGCCTCCATCCGTCCATCTTACAAACATGACCTTCAAAGACTGATACTGGGCTGCCTTGGTGTTTTACCTGCAAACCTGTAGTCAGCTTAAAAAGTCATTAGAATTCAGATCTTCTAGCAAATATGTGGTTATGTTAATATCTCTGTAATAGATGTGAGACCAAATCATATATAGCAGAGCCTGGAAGCTGTGAGAGAAGAAGTACTTGTACTGAAACCAGTTTATTATCTTGAATTCTTGAATTGTCTTAAACTTTAGTGTGCCATGTAGGTGGAACTGAGCATCTGCACACAGAAATAAAATAATAAAAGAAATATCATGCCTAGAATCTATTCTTTTTGACTTAAACTATATGAATGAGAAAAAAAAGGCGTAAAAAATGTTGACTTGGCTACCAGTTCTAAGGAGGAATATACTGAATCATGAAGAATAATTCCCAAAATTTCTCTGAGGAAACAGTGCAAACCCTGAGGACCAATGTCCTCAAAGGTAAAGTCGTTTCATAATAATTACCATAAATATTAATTCAATTTCAAAAGAAGAGAGGGTGTTCTTACATTTGGCATTGTAAAGCTGAGTTAATGCAAGAGCTTTGCAACCACTATCAACAGAAAGTATGTATAGATTTTGAATGTGTTTGAGGATAAAATAAAAGCTCTATTTGTGAGGAATTTCACAAAATCAGCACTCTAATGATAGCAGTTTAAAACTCAGTCTTAGCTACATGCTTATCAAATGCCAGTTATTTTGTTGGAGCCATGTATGCCTACATAAATTCATTGCCACTACAAGCTCAGTCCTGTATTTGTTATCTTTTTGACACCATAGTTTGTGTGACACCTCTGTCCCATTAAGTGATGTGATCCTTACGTACAGGAATGATCCCCTGCTTTGATAACTGTCTCTGTCTTGTAACAGCATCAAGATTATTGAATTAATAGAATGATAATGTGATTCCATAGATCTTGTTAAAACAGTATTCCTTTCATAATGGGTAGGAGTGTGGTTTATTTCCTATTTTTATTATTTATGTAGCTCTTCCAGTTGTCTCTGAACAGGGGATACAGATAAAAGTTAAAAGAATGTGTTTATGTATTTCAAACTTCGGGGTTTTTTGCTAGAATATGTAGCATGTTTAGCATTTGGTGTGTATATAAATAATGTGTAAATTATGCATATATAAATAAACATATGTTTAACTGCTATATTGGGGCTTAGATATAGCTCATAATTTAACACTTCAATGTGTTATGTGAGGACTTTAAAATACAGTAGAAATAATTTTGTGAAAATTATGTTACGGAAAGTGTGGTGGAGCATACTGGGAAGTTACACAATATGAAAAAGCTTGCTATAAAATGGTTTAAGATATTAAAAAGCCAGATGTTCACAAATCCAGCCTGCTAATCCTTTTGGCCCAGCAGATATAACATTATGTACTTCATATGTAATACTAACTTCTAGGAATTTCAGTGTCTTTTCTATGTCACACTATCATGCTTCCAAAAGTCTCCCCTAGCACAAGAGGCATTTGTGCTCCATAGTAAAAAATCTGAGAATTTTGTAGAGATACTGTAGGAGCAAAGGTACCCACAGTGCTGCAGTCATAAATATTTTGTTACATTATTCTTGTGGTTCTTCATAATTGTCTTTACATCCTCAACGTATAAAAGGCAAAAAATTGTTAGACTAAAGAACTAAATCCATTCCCACAGTATATGTTACTGCAAATACAGATTTTATTCAGCCTGCAGTCTCCTTCCTTTTAATGTTCCATGGACCCTGAAGTCTAGATGGTTGGAGTAAATTGAGGGTTGTGCAAATGATTTTTTTCAAAGATCTGTGTCCTCCAACCAGATGAACCCACGCATTGTGCTGTTACCTACAAAGTAACAGGGAGAATATAACTGAGAAATGTTCATTTCTCAGTGCCTTTGCATCCTAAATTGGAAGATTTGGTTTGACATTATGCAGCAGTTTGCGCTGCGGTTTTCTTCAAAACTTATTCATTTAAGAAATTGCTTTAGGACATCTCACATTGGGCAAAATTTAGCAGGAGTGTGGTTTTTGCTACTTGAATGAGTTTGCTGTTCAGAAATTCCCAGTAACCACTGGATTATCACTACTGACTACAAACAGATAGACAGATAGATGTGTATATATACTTTTTCAAAGCAGCCCGTAAAGCTTTGCTCCTTCCCAAAGAAAAGGTAGTCAGCTTAAACCTCTTCAGCAACTCTATAAACAAGATGCCAACAGCATGTCCTCTTTTCTGTTACCTCTTCTTTGTTCTCCTTCCATGTGTAAATCCTGCTCTTTGTGTTTGTTGCCACTATTTGATATTTATATAGGGTTCATAAAGTATGTAGAGAAAATAAAAATATCCAACCTAACTAGTAATCCTTAACTGGTCTTTCAATTGAGCCAACCATTCTACTTTTCTTCTCCTTAAATATTTTTTTCTAGCTGTTGTTATGACTTGTAACAGAGTCTGAATGCCCATAATTTATAAAACTCTTCAGAGAACATAAGCTTGAGTTATCTTTACCAGATTGACTAAATTATATATTTTTGCCCTCAGGAGGGTTTTGCCATGGCTGCGAATAGTAAGTATTCCACTGAAAAAGGCAAAAGTGTAGTGAAAATTGTGAAATCTTTCACAATTTTAGTGTATCAGTGTCAGTAGGGATAAAACAGATCCAGCATTGAACATTTCATTACAGATTCATTAAGTGTTCCATTTATAACTTTTTTTATTGTGACTTTTCAGTACTAAAATATTCTGAAATTTATTATAGTAATTTTGTGTCAAAAAAGATGATTTTGAAGAAGTTGAAACATTCCTAAATTTTCAAAACAACACTGTTAGTATTATTTTTTCAAGGTTCCATAATGTCAGGTTCATCTCAAAGCAAAACTTTTGCTTTGGAATTTCCTTCACCAATATTCTTGTAAGAACATATTGGAAAAAATGATTTTAAGGGAAAAAAAGACCTGAATTGTTTCTAAGCGATACTTTTAACCCTTCAGAATTGCTTGTGAATCACAGAAGTTGCTTTTCATGCTATTGACTAATGCTCATGTTTTATAGATCAGAACTGGATTGTTTTTCTGCCTATTTGGGCAAGAGCAGAACTTTGCTATAGGACTTACAAACCTAAGTTATATTTTGGTCTTGTTTTATGAAACACTAGTTTTGAACTTCCTTGAACTTCTGGGTGGAAAATACTTTTTCAATTATCACTTCAATTTAAAGACAGGTCTCAGTCTCTTCTTACAGACTTGAAGAGCTGTGGAAGCTCTGGTAAAATGTAGAAGGCGGCACATGATCTTTTCATTAGGAGTAATGTAAACACTGTATATACATGAACTGTAGTAATGTCTTTTGTCAAGGAAAATATTCTGGGTCATGCAGTATTTAAATGAATATGTCTGAGTTTTGGTAAGCCTAGCTCTCAAAACAACCCTCATTCCTGAGGGAGGTTCTAGGGGCAGTTGTTACTGTCAAACTTGTAACTGAGTTTAGATCACTGATGATTTCAGAGATGGGTCAGGTGTTTGTGTACAACTGTGCATTTTCTTAGGTTTGTAAGATACAGTCCAGTGTAAAAAAAATACTGATAAATTTTAATTGTTATGGCAAGAATTCAGTAAGAGAGTAGTAGTGGAAAGCATGTTTTAGCCATTCCATTCCAAAATACATAATTTGTCTGTAAATGGCATTATTTTTTTATCATTAATTATATCTTTGCAAAACATTTGCATTTTTTTATACTTGTATGTACATGTCCACAGGTAATAATTGGCTTTTATTGATGCAGAGGAGGTTTGTGTTAAATGTCCAATAATTTTGGGAAAGCAAAGTAAGAAAGTGCTGGAATAGGAGGTGTTGTGGAATTCCCTTTGCTTAGATTTTGTTTAAGTATTTTAGACAAATGTTTGTCAGAAATAAAACCATTTATTCTGCTTTTGAAGAGAAGGATGGGGTAGCTCACTTGCCAAGATATCTTTTTGTTCTGCAATTTGCGTAACAATTTTTTGTTAAGAAATACTTTTATTTCAGTTAATTCTTTTAATTAAAATTCAAATTAGATTGCTGTTCAATGCTTATAACTGTTATGCCTATATGTATATTTAATGAACATCAGTTTGTGAGGTTTTGTTATGAGTAATCCAAATAGTATAACAGAGAAGTTACATCTGTTTTTCTTAGACTGTATCTGAATGCCATTAAATTAATCGCTGAGTAGTTTCTAAAACTAAATAAAAGTGAAAGGTGTAAATAGAAGTTTGTACAGAAAATATTTTTAACAAAAGTCTGTGTCTCAGATGTTGCAAAAGGTTCTATACTTATCTCAAATTTACACTATGATGTAAGTAATACTGAATTTTCATAGACTCAAAGCTTTGTGTTAAACTGATTTTATGCCTAGAGAGACAAAACCAAATTTTTTTGAATCTATAATTTTCAAATAAAGTGTGTTCAGAGAGCCTTGGAAAGTACTGCTTTATTAAATACTAGGCACTTGCATGAAAAAAGTGTTGAAAAGATTTAAAAGGAATACGGACTTAAAAACTTACTGCTTTTAAAACGAAGGGAGAGGTGTTTCCACCCACTTCATGTTGGGGCACTGGTTGCTCTCTGAGTTACAGGGAGTAAGGGAGTCAAAGTCCTCCCCTGTCAGCCTGAAAGCAGGGAGCAGAACCAGCTGTCAGGGTGCTCCTGCAGCTGGGGGAGCCGCTGGCACTCGCCAGCCCGGTGCATAGGGTGTTGGTATTGATCCAAAGCACAATAGTTGAGAGAAAAGACTGAGTTTCTGGAGCCTGCTGGTTAGCCATCAGTTGTGATAAGTGAGACGCTTCAGTGCAGGTCCCAGCTGTGGTTTCAGGCCCTGCCCAGGTTCTCCCCATTCACTGGGGAAAGGGGAGGTGGGACATGGCCCTGGCCATTGCAGCCTTTAAATGAAATGAAATAAACCCCACTTCTATTTCTTTTCAAAGGAGTCAACATTTTCAGTGTAAGAAGTGTCAAAATATTTTCTTTTTTCTTATTTGCTTGCCAGAAGTTTGTTTTTTTCTGTTCCTAGCAATATGCATTTTATGTGGTTTACATTAATTCAAACTTAGGCTGTTGTTTCATACAGTATTTAGTTTGAAATGTGCTGCTACTATTTTTGACTGAAAGGAGTTGTGCATTCAAAACAATTTCCCTTGTAGGCTTATTAAAGCTCTTCAGTTCCCTATAAATGTTGCATCATAAGAACTTTAAAAATATGCATTCTCCTTAGTAGTCCTGGATATGCTATATATGTTTTTTTCTGACAAGCAGCATCCAATATATGGTAAATCACAGTTCTGATCATCTTTTGAAAAGATAAATAATACTTTTATAAACATATAGTGACATCCTTAACAAAAATGCGTTATTTAAGAGATATCAAAAAATATTTTAAGGTAGGTTAATGAAGATATGTTCAAACAGTGAAATAATCAAAGTACTATCAGTATACAAGACTGAAGAAAATACGTTGCTAGGTGCTGTACAATGTTTATGATTCCTCCTGAGAATGAGTTACCTCAAATGAAGGTGCTCTGCCAGTTTTATTTAAAGATCCGTACTTAAAAATTACTAATTTTATAGCATGTATTTTCTGTTTATGTGCCTGTCAGTTTTAAACAGCCTTTTATATGCAAATGCACGATGACAGTTCTATATTCTGTGTCATTTCGTCACTAGAGTTTTTCAAGCTATTGGAATAATCCCTTAGCAGATATTTATAGAATTTTTACTGTTATTTTGACAAATCAGACATTGTTATTAAAGTGATAAAAGAAAGTATTTCTAATACTTTTTGCATTAGAAGTGCTAAACTTTTTAAGAAAAATTATGTATGTTTCCTAGTTCTATTTTAGTAAACCTTTTAGAGAAATTGTGTCTTTCTAGTTCCATTTTTTATGCTAAGGAAAATCTGTTCTTGGAACTTGTTTCTAAACAGGTGGATCACTAAAGATCCATCCTTATTGCTCTTTCAGTCATTTCATTGTAAGTGACTATAGCTAGCTGTGTGTTCCATCAAGTTACCTCATGAATATCATATGCTTTACCAGTGCTGTATGTGGCTCCCCTTAGAGACAGATTGTTTGCCTGTAATTATCAAAGCAAACAAACACTGGTTTGTTACCTGTAATATTTGTGGTTTGGAAAACTTGTTGCCTTTTCATGGGTGATATACTCTAAAGGTAACAAGCTTGGAGGATTTCAGCTGTATTGTCCATTTCAGTACATGCCTAAGCAGTGTCTAAACATAGAATGGTTTGGGTTTGAAGGGACCTTAAAGATCATCTGGTTCCAACCCCCGTGCCATGGGCAGGGACACCTTCCACTAGACCGGGTTGCTCAAAGCCCCATGCAATCTAACCTTTAACACTTCCAAGGCGGGCATGCACAACCTCTCTGGACAACCTGTTCCAGTGCCTCACCACCTCAAAGTTAAGAGTTTCTTCCTAGATCGAAAACTCCCATCTTTCAGTTTAAAGATGTTTTATCACTACCTGAAAAGAGCACTGTAATTTCTAACAAAACCTTTAAATTTGCTTCATCCCGAGGTAGCACTTCATATTTTGATAGTAAAACTGTAGATTATGAACAAATTGAAAAACAAAATAAAGTATTTCCATAGTCTTGAAAAAAACCCCAAAACATTGGCAGGTGACATAGAAAGTCAGTGAAAGGACAGAGACGCTCACCTGTGTCTAATGAAGGAGGTGACATTTCAGTAAATGGAAGGTACTTAAATATATGCTGTGTGTTGGCAGTCTCCCAAGACTGCTGATGGAAGTGTTTCTGGGGGAAGGAGCAGTGTATTGAAGAAACTGCTGCTTTGAGCTGTGTTGTGAGAGTGGGACTGGGGACTGGCTAAATGCCTGGTGGGAGGCACCAGGATAGCAGAAACTTTCAAACGATACCAGCTGCTGAAGCCATGGACAGCTTTCAGGTCTCTCCTTGACAGATACTGTGAAGCTGTATTTACCCCAGTTTATCTGCAGTTTTTTCTGTATTCTGTTCTGGCTATCTATGTGTTATTTGAATTAGTGGTGTAAATCTTCTGTTGCTTGAGAGCAACACATGACAAACAGGATGGGTTTTCTGCCACTATCATCCTGGAACCCTGTGGCTTTTCAAATGAACTGTCAAAAAGTCCAGATTAATCTTGCCTAACCTAGGGCATTTAACTTTAGGTAGCCTTGTTAGAAGAAAAGTCAGTCTAACCTGTGTCTGCAGTAGAAGACAGACACAGACGTAGACAATGCTGGTTTTGCAAGGATGGGACTAGTCAATGGATTTGCACATTGTCTTCTGTTTCCTCTAGAAAGTGCCTAGGGCAAGCAGACATATCAGTAAGATCCTTAAAAAGGTGTTCTACAGACCCGGCCCAAGTCACTGGTACATAAGATACTATGAAATTATCAGTGTTAGTATTCTAATGAGGTCCCTGTCAGGCTCAGGTATCTAACAGATTGCTTCATGATGTGATACCTTTGTGTATTCATCTGAGACAAAGAGAGGGACCTTCTGCCGTGATAAACTTGTCTGTTACAGTTTATGTTTTCCATTGGATTTCATTTCAGTCCATCAGTACTTCTGATTTCTATAAGCATTTTTCTCTAATAAAGACACTTAGAAAATTTCCTGATTGAAGTTGACCAAAATACTGAGTTTTTATTCTGTTATTCACTTACTATATTAATTATTTCTGAAAAGACTTAAAAGTATTCATGCTAATAACCATGTCATTGCACACCAGGGCAGATCTGACCACAGTCCTGAAACACAGCATTTGATATACAAATAGGTGTGTTCGTATGACCAAACAGCAAGACAGGCAGCAAAACAAAATCAGAAGTGTCTACTCTGTATATGCACATGGCTGTTTTTTCTATAAAACAGAAAAATTTGAAACCCTCATTCATATACCGCATCACAAGACCATGAAATGCTGCAGTGGTTTCTTGTTGGCTAGAACGTTAAAACACACCTTCGCATTATGCACCCAGAAGACACATGAACAATAAATACTGTCAAATTATTCTAAACTGCACTGCACTGTTTTAAAAGTTTTAATTAATGAAAGGCTCTTTTCAAATTGCTATAGAAGGGTCTCTTATAGAAAGGTTTGTGTAAATGTGAAAAAATACACAGCAGTTCCCTGGCCTGATGAGTGGTTTCTTGCCCTAGTTCTGGCATCTCTTGACAGTGTCAGTCACTGTTTCAGTTTTCTTCTGCTGTTTTAGTCTGTGGCTGTTCAGTGGGGAACACTAATGGTAATGGTTATAAATGAGTCAGTGACTGCATCCTTATTCTCTTTACAGCCACCTTTACCCATTCACTGTCTCACTGTACACAAAATTATTTTCTTACAAGAGCTCAAAAGCAGCTTGCTTCATCTGCTTCAAGAAGCAGATAGTTGGGCTACAGACCTGCATTTCATGATTGCTGGTATGGCCTCCTTTTATCACAAACTGATCAAAAGAGCCTAAAAGTGGACAGATAAGGGATTTTATTCAACCACCAGACAGGGAAATAGGTGAATTGGATTAATCTCAACACTTTTTGAAAGCCTGAGAATTGTCCACATGTCAGCTACTCTTTGGGCCAAATGATAGTTTTTATTGCTTAAATTTGACTGAGATCCATCCATTTTACCCTGAGGTCGGAGCAACTAACACTAGTTAATCCCCATGCACTCCTGATGAATGTACATAAAGCTTCAGAGTACTTGTCAGCCTTGACAGGGTAAATGGGGAACTATCCTATTAAAGGCTACTTTGGCTGAGATCAAAAAATATTTATTTTATCTCTGTCTAAATAATATACATAACATATGGTACTGATATGCTTGGATATTCTTTTTTCAATCTTCTACACCTGCAGCATGCGCCTTTGCCAAGATTCGAAGGAGAGGGGGCAGGATTTGGAATGGAAATCTTGGATGTGTTGGGTGTGTCCTGGGCAAGGTGGCAGTGATACCCAAATCACTGTGATCCAGGTGGTGTTACCTTTCTAGCTGAAACAGTCCTAAACTGGGGTTTCTACATCTTATGTGCGAGGGTTACAAGAAGGAGTAGCTCTGTAACCCACATGCTGGCCACAGTTTATGCCTATTGTGTGTTTATGTCTGCTGACGATAGAAATTTCTGTCTGCCATTTGTACCCATATAAAGTTATTTTTATTTTGCTGGTGGTGATAGCTATATGTTGTTGCTTGAGAAATGGGGAGGGGGGGAGGGAAAGGAGTAAATATTTAGACTAGGAAAAATATGTTTTCAAATGTTCATTTTTAATAAATATTGTCTTAATATCTAATTTATCCCAAGATTAGGCACAGAACATGCTAAGGTGCACATTTAGGCATATAGCAGCGTAGACAGATTTTACATGGGCATGCACAGCAACTGCAGAAAGCCCTGGCTCCTCCCGGTGATGGGGAACCAGGTTTTGTAAGCATAGTGCAAGGGAAAATTGCACTGTCTTTCCCAGAACTTTAAGCTCAGGGAAAAGGGGCAAAAGATTAAGGCATAAGAGTGCCTCAATTCACAGAAAAGCATCAACCTAGACAGATGTGAATGTCTGGAAATGATACATATATCCTTTAGTCAGACTCTGGCTTGGGGATTGTGTAGCTTTGAAAATCATATTGCATAGATCCTGGTCATGCATGTTTTAATATTAGCAATCTCCATATTTCCAAAATAGACCCTTATTTATTCTCCTGTTTTTGCAGCAGGTATAATGCTTCATTTTAGTTCCCTGGCTAGTTGGTGAAAAGAGGGGAACACATTTCAAGTCAATATTTCAAATATTCAAGATGTAGTTGAGCTCAATTATTTTCTGATGGTATCTGGGTTTGTGTTTACTGTTTAAAGACTTTTTTTTGGGAAAGTGGAGTTGCCACTGTTTTATATCTACACTCTTTCACACTCTTGAGCTTTAAGCTGGAAAATGGCAAAAGAGTTGTTCTGGTGAGCTGGGAAAGACATTTCTCTTGCTAGTCTTTACTTCCTCTTAAAGCAGAAACTCTTAGAGGGGATTGGAGCAGTTGTGCACTTTGTGAAGATCTGGAAATACAGATGAGAGCCTTCAGCCTATGCATATCTTACAGCATAAACAAAATGCAAATGCAGAAAATTTTAGGGAGGTGGTAATTGAGTTTCTTGGGATGGAGTTTGATTTGGCCACGTGGAGAAGGAGTATTTCAATTTGTTTGGATGCATTTTCTTGGAAAATTAGAGTATCAAATTAAATTACTTTAAAATACAATGTGCTATTGGAGTTCCTTTAAACTAGTAGAAACCTAAGTCACCCAAGGTCAACAGTGAGCTGAAATTTTCTAAGCCTGTCTTGTGTCCACTGAGAATTGAAACATAGCAACAGTAAAATAATCCCATCATTAGGACAGTATACTGATTTTTTCAAATTGTTAAGTAAGATTAATAAAACAATTTATGCTATCTGATATGTATACTAAGGACCATCTGTAGGTCATACAGATCTGGTTTGAAACCATACAAGATATTCCACTTCAAGAGTAATTTTAGTGGCTCCAAGTGGCTACACCTGGGTAGCTCTTTTCTTCTTCACTTCTGTGCGGTTCACTCACGCACTGCTGTTTTGTTCGGCTGTCTAGAGGAAATGGAGTCTTCTCATCACCAAATGTAACATGCCTACATTGGAAGGTTCCTAGTGTAATTCATGGAGTGAAAGCTCTCAGAACAATTCAAAATTCAGGCAGAGCTCAATTTATTCAGTCTGAATTGCCATCTAAAAGAGCTTCTCTCTTTCTCTCTTAACTGTATAAATAGTATATAGACACTCCTAATTTATACTGTTAAAGTGACAAGCTATAGTTTGCTTGGCTACTGGCTGCATACTTGCTGTCATTGTCTTGTCAGAGGGAAACAGGGCAGATGGATTGGTGGTTTCTGATATCCAAATAGTACAATACTTCTAGAAAACTAATTTGGTTGGTAAACTATATAGTCCTTGGTTTTTCTGTAGGTCTTGTAGTTCATTGTCATGGTAATTTTTTGACATGTACTGTAGCTCTTTAGAAACTGGACTGAAACTTGAAGTATTATTGGCCATCAAATAGTTTCAGACATCAGTAATTCATGGGTGTCACTGATCTGAGGCAAACAGGTATTGTTGCCATAAAACTTCATACCCCATTACTCACATTTCAGGTCTGTAAAGTTTTACATGATGTTTGTTATTGAAACACTTTTAAAAAGGGAAATAAATTTAAGTTTCTATTTTAATTCTCATTCCTGTAGTATTTGAAATGCATGTGTCAATGAAGAGCTGAAGTGTACATTGCTGTATACATGAATCAGCTATTACCTTTCGTACATGTTTGTATGGACAGGTTGTCAGAGGGAGAAAGGCAGACTGTCTTCGACACAATACAGAGGGGTGTCAGTAGCCTTTGATCTTTTTGCT
>NC_063216.1:54129852-54134852 GCF_020740725.1 Corvus hawaiiensis
CAGTATATATTGTCAGTGTAAAGGGATCATTTTGTATTCTTGTTCTCTATTTATGAACAGCTTACAAATACCACTCAGTTTATTCTCAGCTCTTTCTAATATCATAGAACCAGGAAGATTAAAAAGATTATTATTATGGTACACGTATACAAAAGCAAGAAGAGAAGGAATGCAGTAGTTTCGTCTTCTAAAATAATTGTTTCATGCTGAACAGCCCAATCCTGTACTGTGCCTGGTTTCACGCCTACATTTATTTCTGAAAGGAGAATCCTACAGAAAGATTCTCCATTAAATGTTTAATTACGCATCTTTCAATAAGCCAGAGAGACTTGTCTTACGGAACGGTTCCATTCTCAAATCTGTCACTTAAAATATGATGTGATTTTGGATTAATTAATTAAAGGTGGTGACTTGTTTCGTCTGTCTGTAACAAAGAAATAATTCCTACCTACCTTAAACCAGCTCTGAATATGACTAATATATGTGATTTTGTGACTCTCCTCAAAAGCACTGAAAACTAAGGAAATTTTCATTATCAATACCTGACTTTCAAAATAAAAGGAACTTGGAATAAAAATAGTGTGTCTTCTCTGGTTGTACTTGGTGAGATTGGTCAACAGTTCTTGAAAATATGTGTGCAATTTTTCAAGGCTTCTGAAAAATGCAAAAGCTTATTGCAGGTGCAAGCTACCTATCCGTTTATGCCATTAAGAATATGATTTTTATGGGTAACATGTAAAATATAAATTTGTATGATTCTTGTTATCAATTAGCTCATAGGAACAATAGATGAGTGTTTAGCTGGCAAGCTTCTTTACAGCTGAAGCTGAATTTTTATGTACAACAGAAGAGTGCTGTTAAATGCACAGCCTTAGTCTCCACTGTTTCTCTATTAAATTGATCTGGGATAAACCCAGATTTTTTATTCTTGAAAGAAGTTCTGTCTTCATTTTTGCAGCCATGTTCATCTATCTAATTTCTAATATCCATGTTTTCAATCTGAGTCATAGCTTTTCCTTAATTTGTAAATTCATATGCAGTACTAAAGCAGTATACAGATGTTCTTGCCTGAAATGCCATTTAGATGTGTTAAAAATTGTTTAGATATCTGTAATTTTATTTAGCAGGATTTATAAGATAATCCAAATAAATGGGGAATAGCCTGCAACAAAAACATGAGAAACTTCAGAATATGATGGACCTTCCTTCTGGGTCCATCATGGAGCCAACAGATTTGTGTTCTTCAGCAGCTGTCCCACCCATTGTGTTTTGTAGGATTGCATAACAAGTCATCTTCATGGCAGAGTTAGGAGTTCAGTGTCTTTGAGGATGCCATGTAACAAATAGGTTGCAGTCATAAATCATGTTTCACTTTGTCACTTCAATTTTTCATGAGAAGTTTAACCAAGAACTTCGGGGTATTTGTGGCCCACTCAAAGGAACCACCCTATCTCTTCATTGGGTCACTCTACATGAACTGATTTTAGATGCATTGAGAGATTTCTATGAAAAAGAGTGAGAGATTGCCTTTGCTACATTTTCGTAAAATCAGATTAGAAATTTTGGAAAACAGACACTAAATCAACAAAATATACCTAATGCATATAATTGGCCATAAAATAGCAGGTTTCAGATAGTCTTCCAACCCAGATAGCACAGTAGCACTATGCCAGTAAGAAATAAAGTACAGTCTGGTGTATCACTGAAGGCTGTGAAATGTACCAATTTATATTACCTAATGACAATTAGAGAAATCTCTTTGCTTAATGTGTTCTGCTAATGTAAATCTCAAGCAGTTTTCAAAATGCCTTATCCTTTATCTGTGGGAAAGAATGTATGTATCAGGTGTGATACACACGTAAGGATCATCACATAAAATTCTTTTAAAGGCAATATTATCTATATAAATCTATATTTTTACTAATGATCTTGACTGCCAGTTTTTTTCATGCTTCTATCATCTTGAAAAACAGGAACTGTTGAAAATTACAGGAAAAACAAATTTTTTGAGAAAAGCTGTTAGAACGTAATGCAAAGCAGGTATCTCTCCAAGTATAAGAGCGTGTATGCAGTTAGGGAGATTCAGAGCAGATCCTAAAACGCTAACAAAAATATGCCTGGTGAAGGGGAATCTGTATTTCAGACTAAGGAATAGAGGACTCTCATGGTACCATGAGTGTTGCTAAACTTAGTCTTACAGGCTGGAGTCTTTAGCACAGAGTATGAATAAATGAGTGCCCGTTACAATTAGGTTGACTTTCACTCAGTTTAGATCAAAATACTCATATTTTGGTACATATTTTAAAAAGTAAGCATGTAAGCATTAGGAAAGTTCTTGCAGGGTTTAAAGGTTAAAGGTAATGGTTTAATTGGGAAAGTGTCCATCTTCCTCTCTGCCTTCTCATATCTGTGGGACATGTAGTAGTTGAACAGCATCACTGAGATACAATTGTTACAAGGAGACAAATTCAGATCTCAAGTGAACAGAGGAAATTCTTGGTGACTTCTGAGGGAATTGAATAGTGACTCCAGCCAGTGAATTTTGTTCTTTGCTCCTGCCTCCCAAAGTTGTAAAAACTTGTTTGTCTTGCCTTTAGGACTTGGTAAACTTAAAATAAAACATTATTGTATAGAGGTGTGGTGTTTCCAGTGCTACAAAACTCGATGTTACAAAGTGTAACAAGAATTAATCCTCTGAAAGTTAGGTGTCTACTAAAAAGTGAGCATGCACTCCATGGAGAGAGACAGGCCCATTCTGAATGTGGGCTTAGTTCCATGTTAAAATAAATGCCTAAACTAAATCAGATAAACTTTGCTCAGGATTTCTTTATTCTGTTGATTATGGAAGGAGTGCAGGGATAGATGAGCTTAAATTCCTCTCCACAAGTTTCTGAGTGGAAATCTGGTTTGTCTTTTCCATTTGTATTTTAGAGTAAAACCTTCAGAATTTTTATTCTTAAAATTCATTTGATGTTTGCAAAAAGATTATCAGACTTTTTGGTAAAGGCTGGTATGTTTACTTTCAGACTCTTAATTAGTAAGTGTTTTAAGACCATAGTTTACGCTGTGATGAATTGTGTAGAAAGTGGTATTCTGTGTAATATTATATGAGGTAATTTCTTCTAATAGTAAATTTCAGCAGACTTGTGTTTCTTTTTTCCTCTGTTTCATTTATACAAAGTCTTTCGGGATAGGTTCAAGTAATAGAAACATTAGAAGAGTTTTTCCTCTTAAAATTGGCTCGTGATTTAATTTATTAATAATAATATTATTTTTGCTGATTTACAGAAGACTGGAATGTCCCACAACATCTCACAAAGCAGTATTTATATGCCAGCTTGCTATTATATACAGAAAAAACATTTGAATTTTGCTGGACAAGCGAGTGGCTGCTTTTTCATGAGTGGAAAGCCTGGCTTGCTGACAGCTGTTTGACCGTGCCCGGGTTAGCTGGAGCAATGGTCTCACATTGTGTGCCTGCTACAGCGCTCAAGAAATACCTCAGGCTCTTTCTTAGGACTTTTCTCTCCTACATACTGAGTGAAACATGTTTGCTGTGTCTTTCCAACTCACACATATATTCCTGAGAACATGTCTGCATGTGGGTGTTTATGCATTTGCAGACACTTGATCTCAGTGTATAACAAGTGGAAAATAAAGCCATTTCCAAACCAGCACCTACTCAAAAATGCATTCCTAGAGTTTAGTGGAAAAACTAATAATCTAATGCCAAGGTTTCCCAACTTTCAGTTTTCAGTTAGGAATGCTGAGAACATGATTCTCTCTGCAGAGAGCAGGTGACTGAGGTGGCAGTCCTTGCTGTGTACTCTGATATGTCCATGACATTTTTATTCCTGTATAAATCAGACCTTCTTAAAGGACTAGCTGAGCAAGAAAGTTCTTCTTCTACTGAAGTGATGTATTATGCGAAAAATTTTTTAGGCTAAGTGTCTTTATTGTGGAAAACATTTACTGCTTAAAGATACTTATTTTGCTGTCTGCCTTAATCATATCCTTTGAAACAGTCTCAATAGATTTTTCTATTCGTAACATTATGACACTTGATAAGATGATTGATTATGAAGTGTTGAGAGCCCTGCCATGTGATCATTTATTTTTAAATACACATTTGTACTAGCCAATGCTTAAATTTCTTGCAGGAATACATAAGAGAGGTGAAACATAAAGCTTGAGTCTGATCAAAACTGATGCCTCTGGAAATAGAGTGCCTGTGTAGTAGTACTGCAATAGTACAGTACTGTAATAGTACTGTGGCCTTAAAATAACAGATTCTGACTGAAACTAGAACTTTGCAGTGATAAATACTATGTAAAAAATTATGGTCCATCTTTGCTACAAAATAAAAAAGATGTACTGCTGTAGTGCAGTCAAAGTAAAATGTGTTTGATGATGATATCTTTCTTTCCCTGTGCAGGTGCCTGTGTCAGTGGCCATGATGACTCCCCAGGTGATCACCCCTCAGCAAATGCAGCAGATTCTCCAGCAGCAAGTGTTGTCTCCGCAGCAGCTTCAAGCACTTCTCCAGCAGCAGCAAGCAGTTATGTTGCAGCAGGTAATGTGTGTTACCTGCTTTGGACTGTTAGCACAGGGTATTCACACAAATGTCAGCCAGATTTTATGGGTCTTATTTTGTAATATTTCATTGCTCATTACACCAAAAAGAATGAAAATAAACGTGAAACTTTTCAGTCTCTAAATTTATCTTTTTTTAATTGCAGAAGTGTGATATTGTACTTTGAAACATTCAATAATGTATTAAAACCAGCAGCAGCAGCAGTGGCAGATGCATTACAAATACCAAACAAATTGATGTTTAAATTTTCAAGCGTTTAGGCACATTTTAATTGTAGACCTGCCAAAGGAAGTGCGAATAGAGTTGTAGATAATTGTTGCTTTAAAATTCATAACACTGTAGTGCTCCCTTTAGTCACATAAATAGTATGCGGTTATGAAATTTGAACTTAACAGCTTGTTTTGTC
>NC_063216.1:54137352-54147352 GCF_020740725.1 Corvus hawaiiensis
AGCAGCAGCTCCTCCAGATGCAACAACTTCAGCAGCAGCAACATCTGCTGAACCTTCAGCGTCAGGGACTCATTTCCATCCCACCTGGCCAGTCTGCTCTTCCTGTCCAGTCTCTGCCACAAGGTATTTGAGTAGTATACGATTGGAAAAATTTCTAAATTCACAACTTTTTAACCATTCCATTTGCATCCGAACTTCAGAAGTTTCCCATTATGACACTTAAGCATAATTTGTAATTGAAACTTTATTATTCATACTATGAAATTTCTGGAGGCTGATAAATTTTACTGCATATTCTTATGGAAAATTAAAGGCAGTGTTTTTAGTGGTTTCTCCTGGATGGAAGGTGCGTATTTATTGAGCTTATGTGCTGAAAACAATTTCTAATAGCAGTGCAATTCAAGCATCATTGCTTTTCTCTGAGGAATCACTGAAATCTGATTTAGTGGAATGTTATTTCATTTAATATAAGCAAACAGGTAGAAAATACATCTGACAGTGATATTAAAGCCA
Organism: Corvus hawaiiensis; assembly: GCF_020740725.1. Lineage (NCBI taxonomy): Eukaryota > Metazoa > Chordata > Aves > Passeriformes > Corvidae > Corvus > Corvus hawaiiensis. The sequence goes on from NC_063216.1 coordinate 54,137,866, forward strand.
TTCAAAAGCTCACTTTCTTTTCTTTTTCTTCTAAGAAAGTAAAGTGTTTGGCATTGAAAAGCACTTTGAATCTTCAATTTATGACAAATGAATTTAGGGACAAGCCTCAGGATTTATTTTCTTTTCTATTCCTTTGTATTAAATAGGTTAAATAGAACAACAAGTTTTGAAGGTGGTGGTTGCAATAGTAACGAACTGTGACTGACAAATAACAGTAAAGACCTTTTGAAAAAAAAATTCCTTTTGTCACTTTGATCAGGATTTCTCAATGATGAAAATGAGCTCAAATTCTACTACTTGAAAGAAAATAGGGCACACAGTTTTGAAAAGTAAATTAACTTGGAGATAAATGCTGCTTACATTTTAAGATAAGGTCAAAGTCTTCCCATCTAAAGGACTATGTCTATAACCTGTGAGATACGTGTTTCTGTTTGTTTTAGAGAGTTGAGCTAAGTGTCTGTCATAAAAACTACACAATAATCTGATCTCTGTTGCCCCAGTCCTGAAATGAGCATTGTTTAGACTATGTTCACAACAGGTAACATTATTTTTAATTGGTCTTTATGCATGTAATTAGTTCTTCCACCAGATAACTATTATGAAATCGAAGCCTAAGAAATCCAATGAGCAAAAGCAGAGTACTCAGTATATAGACAACAGTCTAAAAAACCCCCCAAAACCCCAAACCAAAACAACCAGAAAATCAGAGATTACAAATAAATGTGTGAATTTCATACATTTTGTTGTGTAAAAAAGCTATGACACAAGTACATCTAAAGTTGTAAAAGCTACAATGAAAACGAGTCCTACTACACTGAATAGAATACCAGTGGGGAAACAAGTTGATTCATAAATTGGGACATGAGAGACTGGTAATGCTGGTTTCTTTTTGTGTGATTGGCTTGGACCAGAGTCGAAAAAAGCATGAAACACAACCTCCTTCCGAACTGCTTTACCTTTTGCAAACTCCTCTTGTGCCATCTGTTGCAAAAATAATTCCTCAGGTTTTCTCTCACATTAAGCAATCCCCATAGATTTCCCTCGGCACTCCTACCCAATTGCATTGATATTCATTATTTTAGTGCAACACTCATTCATCCACTTCTGCTATAGCAACACAGAAAAAAACCCCTTTTTAATAGTTCTTAGGAGTAAACAGTTCTTTTTAAGACCTTTCTTTTACTCAAAGAATTAAGTCCAACAGAACTCACAAAAAAAGATTGATACTAAAGAAATAAGAAATTACAAAATTTTACAGTTAAAATATATATGCATTGTTATTGTTGAAGTAAATTAATCTCTTTTTTGCTTTTGCCTTGATGTTTTTTCACTATAGTGAATTAGATACAAGTATTTAATTCTTCCATTTTTAAATTAAGCCTTCAGAATTGAATTAAGGTAATACATGCTAGATGTGGTAAAAGTATGTTTTTCTCCTTCTTCTGTGCTGCGAGAGATGTAACATAGTTATGCAGAAGGATTTACATAAATACTTTTTTATGCATCCATTCAGATTTCTCGGTTACACGGATGGCTAGAACACTGAAAGTAACACAGGGGATTCATGTTTGTAAATTATTGGTCATAAAGAGTCCTGTAAACCACAAATTATTATTGGCAAACGGTTTACATCTGATAGTGTGAAAAGATGTATCTTACAAGTACAGCTGTGAGGTTTGCATGTATAAACAGTATTTTATTCCCGTATAGTTTCTGCCTTTAAAGAACAGGAATGTTTCCCATGTTTTCTTGATGGTCAGGTATCGCAAATAAGATTCAATAGGTGTTTTAGCATCTATTTTGTGATCAGGTCTTCACTATGCCGTATCCAAAACCAGTGGTTTGCTGTGAGTTACTTCCATGTATTGCTGTGTTGATGCTAGTTAAATGCAAAGGAACTGTAAATCACAGCAGTAAAAAACCCCAAGCAAACTAAACGAACAAAAAACTACCAAGACCCCAAGTTTTGATTGGTGCATGTTGGAAAAGGAAAAGCTTGCATGGATGGCTTTTATAACTGATAGTTTTATTAAACATTTATTGAAACATAAAAATAGGGTAGATAGAGGTGAAAAGAGTTACGAAAGTAATATCAAAATCCCCAGATTCCTGGTGTTTGTAAGTTTCAAAGCAAATTGGTATTTGACCTTTTTATTATAGTCCATAATTTTTATTCCACTCTTGGTCCTCTTTTTGATCCTTTCCCCTTTAATATATTGTGGAGAGGGTATTTTAAAGGTTGTCACAACCCATGAAACTTTAAAACTTACCGTACTTTTGCATCCAGACTGAAATGTCTGTCAGCCATTTTACAAGTCTCTTGTAAAAAGAGAGTTCGACTTTTTTAGAGACAGAAACCACAAAATTGCCATAATTTACAATTAATTACAAATCCGCTTATTAACTTTATACTTTTTAAGTGCCTGCCCTTAATCCTTTTATCCTAAAAGGCAGCCTTTCAGGGTCCTCCGAAGAAGTGATAAAATTAACCAGCCTGAGCCTAGGGAGAATTTTCTTTCTGATTTCAAAAAACCCTAGGTGAGCTAGGCAGCCTGGAGGCACAGCTCCATCCGCAGCAGAAGGGGCTGCCCAGCAGACGCCCAGACAGGCAGGAGATCCCTGTCCGTGGGACAGACCACTGCTGCAGCTGTTCCCAGCCCTCCTACATTCACTCAGCTCGTGGGGCAGCTCTTACTCAGCTCTCACAGTACCCAAGGTTTGATGATCTCAAATGAAATTTCTGTCACTAGAAGATGTGATATCTGATTACCTGAACAGATGGTTTTATTCTTGGTTTTTATTTTTTTTCGGGACAGAATTAGTTTATTTTTTTCAACAGGAGGAGGAAGGGAAGACTTTGAAGCAAATAATGTACTTTGTATATCATGCCACCTAAATGAATGCATGATTTCGTTTTGATTTGTGATTACATTTGCAGGTAACTGTTATTTACAACACTAAAGTGGGGTTTTTGCTGTATTGCTGGAACATACCTCATGAACTCAGCAGTAATTACTTACCTTCATTAAACAATTACAACCAGTATTACCATCACTCCTGTTCCCCATCTCTCTAGTGCAATAAATTAGAGGTTGGCTTCTTTGCTTGCTTCCTTAAAACCTAGGTTTTTGCTATACAAATATGATATAAACTCCAGTTTAGGACTTGCAATCAACTCTTTTTCACTTTTTCCTTAGCTGAGTTTGCCAATGGGTGTTGGTACCTAAGGTAAAGAAGCAGGACTCAAAGCAGTAGTCTAAAAATGAGCTGCTTTCCTAATTATTAAAAAAAAAAAAAGTCTCTTCCACCCACTTTGTTTCCATACTACATCCAGATAAATTATTATCTCTGTAAATAACTATTAATCTGTTTCTTAATAGCTTTGAATACTTCATGAGATAGCTACTGAGAAATATTAAGGAACTTCCTGAGCTGTTTCAAAATTTTTTGTTGGACCTGTTTTAGTAGTCTGAGTTTGTATGTTCTCAAAATAAGACATTATCTAATAAACAGATTTGCCAATCAGTGAAAAACAGTCTTTACATCTTTCTACTGTATCTTATTTACCAAACAAAATATACTCAGTGAAATTTTTGAATGAAAAAATGCTTTCTAGTACTTCTCAGGACCAGAAATGAGAGCTCTTTCATTGGAAAAAAAAAAAACAACAACGTAATACTTTGATTCAAACAGCATCAGCATTTTGAATGTTTTGCATTCCAGAAGATCCAGATACCATGACCATGTGTTACCTAATTTCAGTTGTTGAGATGAAATACAGAAGCCAGATTTTAAGATACTTCTGGACCAAACTATGCCAGGCTGAAAAACCTGGCTTTGAAATCACAAGGTCTCTGGGCTTTACATTCTTTTCTGCATTTAATCTAGTATTCTTCAAAAGTGGGATGTCAAACTTACAAAGTCTGGCAGTGACAGAAGGTGTATATATTTCTGGTGAACTCTTAATCTTTCAAAATCTGGATTTCCTATCTCAGCTGCATGTTCGGTGGCAAGATAAGAGAATGCTCACAGCCCTTCTCTTGCCTGTGTTTTGAAGTCTTTACTTCAGGCAGAAGCATTTGTACTGTAGGTTTTCATGACTCATGCAAACTTGAGCCACACAACCCTAACACATATGTATGAATACATTCAACAAGACATTGCTTTTTGTGACCTAGGATGAATCCTGGAAACTACAAATTTCCAGGCTGCAAGTGGAGTAGAGAGCAAGTTTAAGCTCTTTTTTGTTTTATGTTTCTGAATTTATGGATTTATGAATTTATGAATTTATGTTTTACTACATGTTGATTGTGCTGGTAAAACAGCATCAGCTTTATTGTTGGCATTAATCCATTAATAACACTGAGCTCATTATATGAAACTCTTTATTTTGTTATATTAGTGGGGCTCTCTTTCATTTTATAGCTGGCTTAAGTCCTGCTGAGATTCAGCAGTTATGGAAAGAAGTGACTGGAGTTCACAGTATGGAAGACAATGGCATTAAACATGGAGGGCTAGACCTCACTACTAACAATTCCTCCTCTACTACCTCCTCCACCACTTCCAAAGCATCACCACCAATAACTCATCATTCCATAGTGAATGGACAGTCTTCAGTTCTAAATGCAAGGCGAGACAGGTAATTCTGATGAGATTTCAACTGTGCTTATCCTTTGACATAAAGCGGTTGTATAACATCTTAAGTCACATTATTTCCAATCAAAAAATAGCACTTAATGCAGGTTACTTAAGAGATCATGGAGAATTTGGTTTTCCAGAATTGTTTATCACCAGGGCATAATTTTCAGTAATGATATCTAATTGTGCAGACACAACAAAATTACCTGCGTGTGGTTTTATAACACATGAACTTAGAGTAGTTTGGGTAAAAGTCAGAAATCAAGAATCAAGTGAGCTGGTGAAGAGCTGTCAAGGGACATTTGTGGGCACTTTTGTAGGTGCATAGTTTCATTCATATTTAGCACACCTGGCAGTCAGGCCCTTCCGTTGAATCACATTCCTGGTTTCATTGACAATGTATGTCTATATGAGTTGTCGAGGCTGTAATTCAGTGCAAAGATTCCATATTAAAAGTGCTTCAAAACAGTATATTAAAGCAGCTCTCATGTTGTTTGTTTCTTGTGAAAAGAACCACTGAATTTTCCTTCTTTTATGCATGACAGTAATGAAGTTGACATACTTCATACAAATTTTCAATGTTGTTAGTGTAATACAGTGGAATTCCACCATATAGATGAAGTTAAAATCATTTTTCTGACACATTGATAGATATTATTTACTGTTCCTTGATTTCAAGTAATGGATTAAATGCAAGAGTATGTAGTATCTGTAGCACTTACCAGTAAATATATTAGTGTAGTCAGGTATAGATGATCTCAATATAAGATGAAATTTAATTGTATCTATATGACCTGAATTGTAAGTAATTTTATTTTCAAATACATTTTCCATTTAATTAGCTTAATACTTATAATATGAGACAATGATTTAAGTGTCTCTCATCCTCATGTGACTGTGAGAACAGTTTTTCATCATTATTTTGTATATTTAAAAATCTGAATATCTTTATAGTAGTACTTTTAGTTAGTATTACTTTTGTAGTTATGTCTCACAGAATGGTTCTTTGCTTCAGGATGTTACCCACATCCATGGAACAATTCCCTGAATTTCTTTGATAACTCATCATGGATGAAACTATGGCAGATGTTCCAGAAAAAGGCATGGAGTACAGCTAGGGATTTTAATGAAGCTAAATAGTTAAAGAAGGCAATGCTTGTGAACAAAAATATTTATTAATGGAAGCAACTTTATTTTTATACACATTGAGGAGAAAATTCAAATATTTTTTGAACATTCACAATATTCAGAAATTCTGACTGTCAGTCTTCAATATTTATACTCAGAATTGATCAGTTCTGAGTGTATTTTTTATTATAGGTAAATGTTACACCAAGGTCATATGGCATAATTAGCATATGGTATTATACAGTCATCTTATTTTTTCATCCTTTATTAACAGTCATCTTTGGCTCTATTTCTTCTCTAATTGGAACATCATCTAGCCTTGGCAGTTGAACTATTCAATAGAACGATTAAATTTTTCTGACTGCTCTGAGCTAAATTGACCTGTTTTGACCTGTTTGTCACTGATCGTAACCTGACAGGCGCTAGCAGCCTCCAACGATTATGGCTTTTGAGATGAATCTGATGCCTTATTCTTTTGCTACAGCTCATCACATGAGGAGACTGGGGCCTCCCATACTCTCTATGGTCATGGAGTTTGCAAGTGGCCTGGCTGTGAAAGCGTTTGTGAAGATTTTGGACAATTTTTAAAGTAGGTGGATTTTTATTCATTGGTAGAAAATGTTCAAGGCAAGAGAAAGTGCAAGATGGCAAACAAAGTTTTACTGTAAACCATATCAGAGAGTTTTTTTGTGTGTTTCAAGCAACTGGATAATCGAGGCTATCGGCAGAGGGTCAAATTGTTACCCTTTCTTTCATGTCGAACACTTTTGCAGGCCTTTCAATAGCACAGTGTTTAATCCTCTTATTATCCTTTACTGAAATGGAGCCTCAGAAAATTTGAAGAGATGCTTTAGATTTTATATTGGATAGTGGGAGTATGAAAAAGCACATTTTAAATTCTGACAGTTTGTGTGAAGTGGGAATTACTGTGTATAGTATAAATAAAAAAGCACCGAGGACTAAGCATGACCATTTAACTCTTGCTAATCTGTTTTTCCTTTTGTTCTTGAATATGCACAGGATACATAGAAAAAACCCCACAGTGTACAGGTGGGTTTGCACCTTTCAGGACTGAAAAGTGATGTCAAAAGTTTTCCTTTTTCAGCATTTGGTTTAGCCAGCTATTTTCTAAATCAGAGCATTTAGGAAATAAGTGACACAGCTTTTCCTTTTCATCTGCAGCTTCAAACTGCAATGGGTTTCTGCAGTTTTTCCTTTTTATTTATTTCAAAGTATTTACTAATATTTCTGTATCATCTGAATTTTCAACAACAGCACTGGTTTGCTACCTGTGTACATTATGGACTGGTCTTTGTTAGAAGAGCCATACTCATTTGGCATGCAATAGATCTTAATGGAAAGCTACAGATAGGCTTATATAGATGAGTAACTTCAGGGGCTGAGACTCTTATGTTGTCATGGTGCAGCTAACAGGGTGAATGAACTGTTTCATGCTTCATCAACAATTAAGTTAATTAGCTCATTTGAAATTGTACTGCTTTGTTGCCAGGATGTTGGCAGAAACATCAAAAAGATGTGTTTACAAATGGCAAACTACAGGGTATATAACAGAAGCACCTTAACAGCAGACCATAACTGCTCAGTATCACAATAACTTTTATAATAGAATTATAGCAATACTATTCATAAAGTATTTGCAATGCTTTCTCTGTCTTTCAGTTTTAAATTAAGTAACTTACACTGACTTGCAAATTGTACGTAGGTATCACTCCTGACAAATTTTTGTTTATTAGAGCATTAAGTGGAATGTCAAAACAATGGCTTATTATTAAAAAAACTGTATAGGATTTAAAATAACCTAATTTACATAAGTTTGTATTAAAAGGAAAATGAAATCTCCCAAATTCAATGTAGTGTTCTAAGTATTATTAATAATAAGAATTTAAACTCATTTAGCTTAAGCATTTTCCTTTTCAAGAAAAACTACATTTCCTGAATATGTCCATCCATCTAGCCTATAGTGATGCTAATTCTTCGGGCAGACTTTGCACATCCATTATGTCAGGTCTCTTGTTATAATCCATGATCAGTAAAACCATTTTGATTAAGGCAGTGTAGTGCTAGGTTTACAGATGCTCTTGCTTTCCTGAACCAAATAACCCTGGAAAATGCGAAAGTGACATATAACATCTTGATAATTCTGGTGCAGAGCCAATCAGGGTTTACAGCAGTGTCATGGCTTTTTGTCCTGTACGTCAGCAGAAGATGTTTGATAATATTTTATTACTTCTTCTTTTCATTCAAGTCTGTTTACTCTGCCCTTAAAACAAATAAGAAGTCCTGATGCTGAATAGGAGAGTTTGTTTATGAAATAGAAATATTCCTTCGTTTTACACTAGCGTTAAGATGGAAATCAATACATAACCTTGCATTAGATTCTTTAGTACCTTTTCATGTTCACACTAATGCAAAATCCCCATTACAATTAAAAAACATTTTCTTTCAATTAAATATCAACTTTTAGTCCAAAGATTGACCATTTTTCCAACCCATTAACTTTATAGGGGATGACAGGACTAATGGCTGTAGTTTTCAAGGCTTTGCTCTTAGTAATCTTTGTTGCGATGTTTCGGGTTCTCTGACTTGAAACAATATGATACCTGTGTTAAGAGAGTTAATGCAAGTATATTGTACCAAAATGAAATATTAATAAGGTACACTACCCCAGTCTAGTAGTCTGTATTTCTGTAATATGCTTATGACAACTTTGAAGAGTGTCTGGTTTATGAAGTGAACTGCAACTTCTGCTCAGAAAATGGTTTACCTCAAAACTTGATCTGAAAAACAAACAAGCAGAGGCTCCAAGAAGGATTAGGACAGAAAACACCAGCTTGGCTTCAGTTTACTAGTAAGGGAAATGATTTAGGGTGAAGTGACAAATAACTTTCAATAAATGACTTAAAGCTACAAAAGCCATTTTCACCATCTTTTTTTTTTTTGTCCAATATGAATTGTTTCTATTTTTAAGATAATTTGAGGGCATTCCAGTTAGCTACAATTCTATTCAGGTATTCTGAATGGCTCAAGAAGTTTCACATTAAGTGAAACTAGTTTAATGCTTGGAAACATATGCAGTGGTTTCAAGAAAGTACAGCAAATCTTCTTCATAGTAAATTTCTGTATATGTAACTAAACGTAAACCTACATCTTTTCTTTGGTGTCCCTCAACTACAGACACAAACCCATGGTTTATATTTCTGTCTTTGTAAGATGGTATTAGCTTATAGTTGCTCATGCATGCAAGATCAGTTTGACTGTTCAGTAAAAACAGCTTTTGGCTTAAAAAATACTTCAAAATTTAAAGACAAATCAGAAAATGTCATTACATAGCTAGAAAAAAGATGACAAGATTTAAAGGAAATTCCAGGCACTGACATGATTAGAAAAGTGTCAAAATGCTTACAAAAACTTGGAACTTTGCTGTGAAACAAGTGTTGACAGAAACCAACCATTTCCTGGTCTCTAAGTGAGGAACCCAATAGATCTCTTAAAGCATTTAATACTATTCTCTGTGATAGTTTTTTAAATATCAGAATGCAATAACTTATAACAAAACTTGAGGGTATTTTGTCTGCAAAATTAATTACCATTCCATTGGTCCTAAGTCAGTTTGAGTAGGAAGGATTTGACTTTTTGTGCTTAAACCAGAAGGTTTACAATAAAACATTCCAGCCAGCAGACAAGTGTTCTTTAACCTGCA
>NC_063216.1:54149852-54157352 GCF_020740725.1 Corvus hawaiiensis
ATGTACACATGAAATGTGCTGGTTAAAAAAGGATGCATGTTGCACACCTTGTAGGTACTGGCAGGTCTACACACTAAATTTTGCTTTTTATGAAGTACAGATAATAATATTTGTATAAACTCTCCAAGATGAAAATTATTACCCTATTACTGGCTGTTGTGAATATATTGTATTTTTTCTCAGCTGTAAAATGTTTCACATTTCTGAAAAAATAAACTGTGTAATTAAAAACATTAAAGGACATAATTTGCAATGGTATTCAAGCTGTAATTTTTTTTACAAATGTTTTCAAAGGATTTTTGTTTGACTTTTATAACATGAAACAATGATGTTTTAAGAACACATGCTCTCTTTTTAAAAATGTGTGACTGAATTTTAGTGCTCATTAAAGAGAAGCTTATAATAGCTTTGTCTGGAAATGAGCGTAGTGCAGACAGGTTCTGTGTATATCCCTCCATGTAACTCTGCCAGTGCACCTCAACCTGACCTATAGCACTTTGCTATTTTAGTCCTGGGTTGCTTTTGAGAGAGACTGACAAGAGTAACAAGTTTTATAGAGGTTAATTGAGATGGGTAAATGTCCACTAGAATTTTAGTTGAAATTATCTCTCTTCTTTCCTCTAATGGTGCATTATCTTTTGCTTTGCAGACTCCAAATCTGTTTGAAAAAAAAAAGTACATTTTGACCCACTTCAATATTCATTCCAGCATGTTTCTAGAATATATCATCCCCTCTCTACCTCTTTTAGAACATGCTGTATTTTTTATATTGTTCTGTTATCAATAATACATTCATTTCAGTCTGCTTTATAATGCTACGTGTAGTTCATAATCTGCCTCCCGATTTCCTAATGTGTTGCAAATATAATCAGGAGAAAATACTGTTTCTTTCAACAACCGAATAAGCAGCAAAATGATGGAATAAGCTGCATGTGTGTTGCACAGTCTACTTAACACTTTCAAACCAATAACTCAGCTCTTCAGGATCACTTTCCAGTCCTCCAGCATATATTCTCCCCTTAAAAATAGATCTCTTTTTCTCAGTTATAAATCAAGTTAGCATGGGATTAGTAAAAGATGAAGACAAGATAAAAAATTAGGAATATGTTGATAAAGTATGAAAATTGACTAGCACAATTTGTACATAACTTAAAAGTCATTACAAGAAACAAACAAAAAAAAACCTCCCCCCAAGAAAACCAGCCAAACCAAAGAAACACCCAACCAACCAACCAAGCAACCAAAAAACTCAAACCAAGTTAAAAAACAAACAAAAACAAACAAACAAAAAGGAACAACAACAAACCCTTTGGAATTATTTCCAGCCTTCGGGAGGAAAAAATGTGTTTCTGTCTTGGCCGATTGACACATATTGGACCCTAAAAGTGCAGCAACTTAATACAGAGAAAAGTTATTTTAGAGGTTTTAAAAAATGTATTAGACCTAGTTTTTCTTTCACTACACTGCCTGTACTTGCATGATAAATAAAGCAAGCTTACTTCACAGGCAGGAAAGATCAGAAAAAAATAATTCTTAAAACAATTTTTACACTCTTACTGTTTCCATAAGTAGCTTTTCTCCAAAATGCACAGCAAAATGCACAGTAAAAGCGTGGTATAAAAGATGTGTGTATCTCACCATTTTCTGAAGATTACTGTGTTAACTCTCAAGAAACTTGCAACATACTCCCAAGTTACCGTGTAATCATATTGAAATTACATTACACTGGACTTTCTTCTCCCACACTGCATACTGCTGTTACATTTAAAGTTCCTCAGGGCAAGGACTATGTCTGTATCTATTTTATAAGGTGTTATGCAAACACATGATGTTGTAATAACTAATAAATAATCATGACCATGCAGTAGCCTCAAACTTGGGCTGGGAGATCTTTTATACCTGTACTCTTGCCTACTCTCGTGTTCTCCACATATACCTGTGAGCATACACAGGTGAGCATACATGCACGTGGAAGCACAGTGTACTGGTGTGTACTGGTGATAGTGGTAATGATGCAGAGCTACAATCTGTCTTCAGACCTTCTTCTGGCAATTTTGTACCCAATTAACTGAATATTAAACCATTACATTAACAGGCCATGCACTATCATGCCTGTGTAATTGAGGGAGTAAAATTCTTCTGAATCAAGTTTTCAAAAAACAAGTGAATAATATGTTCTGAGCAATTACCTGCTTTTTAAACTGATTGTGCATTTTCGCATCAGTGGGGGGAACGAAGTCAGTTCCTTTGAAAATAAATTATAGGTTCTATGACTCACATAAAGGAAATGTGTCCCTGGTGATGCTCGAATTTAGCATAAACTACCAAACAAGTTACACCTATATTCTTATAGAATTCTATATTAAAAGAATGAACAAAACCTTTCACGATTACTTATATCTCTTCCCCAGCCATGGCTGTTGCAAGAATAACAAAACATTTTGCTCACCTGAAAACTCTATCATAGGGTCCTAAACCTGTGAAGTCATGATTTAAAAGGCACAAGTGTTAGTAGAAGTGAGATACAGTCCCTCTGTTTTTCCACTGTTTCTGAAAAATACATTTTCCCCATATATTAGCAATCAAATGACTCCACAGTTCTCTGATTCATTCTGCTAAAAAAGAAAAAGAAGAAGATACATTTCCTCTGTGGTATAGATAACTTAGTTCCTGTAACTGTGAAACCATCTGTGATTGTAGTCTCTGCAAAGCTTACCCCTCATGCCTACAGTGGAAATAGCCAGTAAATCCACATTCAAAGGCAGAACTCCTTTGCTCCCATTTCTTCTTTAGCCTGATCCTTATGTTTTCTTCTCCATGGAGTAGGAAGCCCACTATTAAAGCTCCAGAAGGGACTTCTTTGATCCTGGAAGAGAGAGAGAAGAAAATGAACACATTGTCCTTCAAAAAACCATTATTAATTGATCTTTGTAAATTTCTGCTCAGTTGAAATGTCTGGGGGACAGCCACTTGGGTCTGGGCTGAACTTCAGTTACAGGCAGCTGCTCACCAAGGTCCTCTTTCCCTGACGCAGAGTGTGTTTTTGTTTTGTTAAGCTCACATGTGTAGCCTAAACCTCTCTCAGGAAGCTTGCTGTGTTAGTAAGGTGCATAGCTGGTCCTTCCCCTGCCTTTACCTTGCACACTTTTCTTCATACTGGTGGGGACAATCACTTCCCTCATCCTTAGAGTCTACTTCTAGAAACTGCATTAAAATTTGGCTGTTCCCCTAGAGCTCTTGGGGAGGGGTAGTGGACATTCTATTGTTGATTAAAGAAGAGCAGATAGAGAAATCTTAACAAAGTCTACATTAATTCTCAGTCGTTCAAGCAGCCTAAAAGCAATTTTATCTTTTGGAGACTCATTCTAAGGTGATTCTCTTCATCTGCATCAGCAACAGGGAGTGGAAATCAGTTCAGTCATTCTAACAAATATTTGTAACGGGTTACATTGGCCCTTAGATGGCATATGTGACCTGGGAGATAGAAACTGGGTATCTGACAGTTCTCACTGGGAAATTAGGTAGAAGAAAATGAAATAATCAGTTTTGTTATTTTGTATTGTTGTCTGTACTGCTTGCTCTGACTAGGTCTTTTTGCGCAACTCCCATTGGAACTAATGGAAGCCATATGTGCAGGAGAGAAAAATGGACCCATAAAGATATTTTCCTCATCTTAACACTGTCTTACTTCCTTCTCTAGGCACCTTAACAATGAACATGCATTGGATGACAGAAGCACTGCTCAGTGTCGGGTGCAAATGCAAGTGGTTCAGCAGTTAGAAATACAGGTTTGTTACATAGATGCATTATCCTATTACTTATTTATTATAAACCTAAACTAAATTGAAAACACTTGCCTTAGTGACTAGCTTAAAGACATTTGTTTCTTGCATTAAATTTGTTGATACTAACAAACAAGTGAGGTTTTTTTGCTTAAAGATTTTTTACATTATAAATTATGCAATAATTATCTAACATCAAGATTATCTACAGTATTTTGCTTGAACTAAGACTATAATGCTATTCATCAAGAATGAAGAACGCAGCCCCTGGAGCAAAGACTGGGTCCAAGCTATCTTCAGTTTTTAAAATGCTGGGTCAGGACCCCTCTTCCTTCTTTCCCTTCTGACCCAGTGGTTTTCTGTGCTGTTCTGTGGGATAAAAGAGTAGCAGAGCATGTCTCCACCCAAAATGACTCCCAGCCTGATAGGGGGCATTTTTCTGCAAGCAGAATGTGTAATGTCAAACCCACTGAGGGAGGTCCCCAGAGAGTGCCATGCCTCAGATCACAGGTCTGCAGTACCCTGTGCATGCTCTAACCATTAGAGGTCACTGCATGTATGTGGATGCTCCCTTCTGTTTATGCAGGGAGTGGTGAGTACCCCCGGGGTCTCCCAGTATTGTGACTACACCTACCAGGCTACTGAGTTTGGGCACAAGCCTCAGGGGTGACCATGCAGGACACTTGCACTGCACTGTCTCCTCCTGCCCACACAGCAGTCAGGGGGGGAATGTCTCAGCAGTCCCATCCCCTCTTAGGACTGCTCAGAGGAGCTCAAGGGATGCAGCCACGGACTAAGATTTTTGTCCCTGTTTCTTGCCATATGTGGAGAAAGAAGGATAACAACTCTCACCTTTCTCACCTTTTTGGAATATTGTCTCACAGTTCTCTTTTCACGTAAGAATACTTATTCTTCTTTCAGCCAAGGCAAACTATTTGGGTCTTTTTTTACTTTAATACTGGCAATCCAAAACAATGAGAGGAGCATGCAATAATGTAATTTATTTTCGTTTCCCTTAAAATGAAAGATTTTTAAACCCAGGTAAAGCTTCTATTTCTTTTATATTATTTACAGGATAGTGTTAGTTTAATGTGTTTGTTAGGAATTTATGTCATGGCAAATGCTGTCTCTAAATTGTCGCACACATAGTATGAAGCCACACATAATATGAAGAAGAAACCTTCTTCCCACCCATTGCCTCAAATATTCTTTAATTGAAGATGCACTGATCAAATTATATCTAGCATACTCAAAATACCTGCAGTAATAAAGATAATTCCCTCTCTTAAAATTACTTACAAGTCATTTTCCTTAGTCCAGTCTCAGTCTACAGGTGTAAGAGCAAGAAATCTCTGGAAAATGGTAGTATTAAACACCAAGTTTAATTCTTACTGCAGTTAATGTTGAAATCATGTTGTAGGTATCCAGAGCCAGATCACTAGAATAAAATTTTGAACATTTCTTTTCTCAAGCTAGCTTGTGAAAAAAAGAAAAAATATTTTCATGTTGTAAAATGTATTTCCCTCTTTTATATTCTGCTATTTTTATCAAGTTGCATGTTTCAAACACTTCCTCATCTTCTGTTTTTTGCTTTTAATTTGGTAGCTTGTTCGAATCTGAAGCTACAAATATTTACATAGTGTATGATCAGAAAATGGTATCAGTAAGGAAAAAGTAGAGGTTTAAGTAACATGATGTTTTTTAAAGGCAGCGTGAGGGCTTCTTAAGAACTGTTTACCATTTACAAAGGCTAGGCTGTAATCTAAGAGTTGCAGTGAAGATTTAGCTTGCGGTGTGACCAATTATGCCATTTTTTGCTTTGTCTGACTGCCAGTGAAGTAGGGTCCCTCAGTTGTAATGAGACCCAGTGCAGTGTCGACGCTGACTTGATGGCAGAGTTCAGTGTTTCACACTGCCTGGGCTCTGTCACTCTATTGAATTAGATTGATGATGGCAGATTGCAGGGGGCACTAACTGGACCTCAGTGGGAAAGGATGAAGTGTGTAGTCAATCCTGGCAGGCACTGTGCTTTGAGGACCCTTCACCCCTTCACAGCTGTTGGCACTAGCCCATTGCTAACAGTGTCCACAGGACTTTAAAGAGACACTATGGGCCTTCTAATTTATGGTCTTAGTAACTTGTTACTGTCGAGGCAACTGTGACCTCAATTCTCTTATTGACAAAAAGATGAAGTGCTATTTGTTTTCTCTGACCTTTTAACATATGAAAGGCTATAAAAGTTTTTGTTGGCTTTTTTTTCCCTTCCTTTCTTTCTTTCTTTCTTTCTATGCCCAAAGTTGCATTTCCTCTTAGATAAGTTTCTACTGACGTAGACTTTTATATGCAGGAATCATTACACCAAGTCAAGCTCAATGATAAGATGTATCACTGCAGTGAAATAGCTGTATCAGTCATTTCTAAAATGCTTCTGATCCCACTCTTTCTTAACAGCTTTCTAAAGAACGCGAACGTCTTCAAGCAATGATGACCCACTTGCACATGCGACCCTCGGAGCCCAAGCCATCTCCAAAACCTGTAAGTGCATATTGCTTTATAAACAGTAAATAGGTCTACGAATGTAGCAGGCTAAGAAAATGAACAATTTAGTGACAGTTGGAAAACAATGAGTGTGATGAAAAATATGGCAATAAAATGAAGGTAAAATGCAATATCTTGTCAAATTGCATGTTTCTTTAAAAGTAATGCTATCTTTTGCAAAATCTATCCAATCTACACCATAGGTGACACTAAACAAAGTACACCTATAAGTGTCCAAATCATTGCCTTGAGACTGGAACTAGAGAGAATATTTTTTTGTGATAGGTTTAGAGATATTAGAAGGCAATCCACTTTGAAAGATTTGAAGTTCATTGACAGTAAGAAGTAAATGTAACACGAATCTAGATACTTAGGAAATTTCTCAAATTACGTACAAGAGACACAAGTAAACAATTTTTTATTCTTAAACAAATGAACAAAAATGTTATTTTATGCAGCGAATTGAAATAATTGTAAACAGTGGGGCTGGGTCTGTGTCATTTTTGGCAAGACTGCATTGTTATGCATCCACTGTGATGCTCTTGGTGTTGGTACAGGCACTGAAAAGTCACTGTTGCTCCCAGCCGCTCCACGGCGCTGCATTGGGAACAAAACAGTCATGCAGCTGGATCTGCAGTCAGATCCGAACTCCGTTAAACTCTGTGTGGCTTCATGTAAGTATTCTCTGATGCAGGTCCAGTGTTGTACTGTCAGGGTGTCAGGCATCGTAGTACTTAAAATTACTGTGCTTAGATACACTGCACTTACACTAGAAGGTGTGTGAAAAGTGAACTGTTCATTTATGTTATCCATGATGGTAACTTTTGTACGTGTAATATTGAAAGGATATACCAGTACTTGAAGATGAAGTGCTGAGGTATCGATGAAAATCTGTGGCTATGAAAGCCAGGAAATGTAGGCAGATGGAAAATAGTGTTTTAAAGAGCACACTTGCATATCATGGCCAGCTAATGTTTACGTAAAAGGACAGCATACGCTGTCTCTTGTGTTTTCAGCTCCCCGTACTTCAAAGAAAATCTTTGTTTGAGGGCACACTTTATAACCTGATGATGAATGAAAAAAGTGTTAGCATTTCCTTAACCCCTGCCTTTGTAAGAGAAAATTTAGATGCATTATTTTTGCTTTCATTAGCCTAACT
The DNA here is from genome assembly GCF_020740725.1 of Corvus hawaiiensis. Lineage (NCBI taxonomy): Eukaryota > Metazoa > Chordata > Aves > Passeriformes > Corvidae > Corvus > Corvus hawaiiensis. The sequence goes on from NC_063216.1 coordinate 54,157,332, forward strand.
AAATTCAAGGTTTTTTTAGGT
>NC_063216.1:54164852-54189852 GCF_020740725.1 Corvus hawaiiensis
TCTGTGGATGCTTTTTATTCCTTGAGAGTATATAATTAGTTTTGATAAAGCTATTCAGATAAAACCAAAGGTGCAGAGACAAGAGCTAGAGGTTTTTCTTTGCAGGAAGGTATTTTATTTCTGTAATGCGTCTGTTTGTAGACAGTGACCCAGGTGACCTCTGGAGTCATCCTCTGCACTAATTTTATTGAAAACACAATTTTATGGTGATCTAGCATATAGCATTTTAATCTGATTTAAATATGGTATGTTTGATTTGCTGGAAACTAATTGATCCACTGTATTGTTCACATACAGTTATTTATGCATTACTGCACCCTCATTTTTTCTTGTAAGGGAAGAGTAAGATCTTTTTTATTCAACACTTTTGTGTAGTTGTATGTAACATAGGCAACTGTGTACCCGTGTTAGTTCAGAAAACCAAAACCAAATACAGCAAGTGTAGCAGAGACAGATGTACAAATTTTAAAGCTATTTCTTTTAAATTCTTTCAGTGAGATCAGAACCTTTATGCTCTTGTAGCAAATTTCCACATGGGCCTAATTATAACAAGACTTTTGCTTTTCTGATGCAAGTAAATCAATGTGTTCTAACAGGTTGAGCCCCTTCACTCCCAACTTCATTTCATTTTTCCTTTGTAAACTCTGGTCTTCTGAGCTGACAAACCAATCCATTAACCCAATGAGCCAGACAGGATGTCTGCTTGTTTTTTAAACTTTGAAAAATCATTTATTTTCAGAAGCCCAACGTTAGTGAAAAACATACCCACCAGCTTAGGCTATGGAGCAGCTCTTAATGCAAGCTTGCAGGTAAAAAATACTAAATAATTCTTTCTTTATACGCACCGATTATGTTCTTGTGTGTGATATACTTTATTTCTGCTTATACATTGGTATAGAATTACCTGTCTTTATGTTTATGTGGACCTGATGGTCATTCTAAATAGTTGGGTTTATCATCCAAGTAAGTTGTATTACCTAGCACTGCAAGTAGTAGTTCTTTTTCATGCTACTTTTGATGTGAAGAAGCAAGAAGGACACCCTGTGGCAAAATCTGGAACATTCAGTTTTGCTGCAAATGTTAGATTGATAGAAGCTTTTGCAAATGCATGTGGATATGCATTAATATTTATCCAAGCTGTCATAAATGATTTCACATCATAGTGTTGGGGAACATGGTGCTCATGGCAAAAACTTTAAAGTTTAATTATAATATATAATTTTTATGCAGAAGAGGCAAATGTCAGGACTTTTTTATTTTGAGTTAAGTTCTGGTCATTTTTTAAAGTACAGCAGCTGCCTGCATTATAAAGGAGCTATACATTGTGTGGAAGGGCAAAGGGGTTAAGTGTAATTCAAAGTCAGAAAATGATGTAAAACTAGAAAGTGCCATGAATATCAGAACATAGTTAATAATGGAAAATAATGAAACCTAAGCAAAAGAAAGAGTAAACCAGAAGTAGAAATGCTGTTATATTCAGAATGTGAAAATAATTGGAAATGCACAAAATCCTTCTGACCACCTCAACAATTACTCAAAATGAGCTGTTCCGTGTGCGTTTATTTCTGAATGTTCATACACGTATGACTGCTATGTATATGTGTGGACTACTAATTTTGGCTTTACTTTTCATTTTGGTAGGCTGCACTGGCAGAGAGTAGTTTACCATTGCTTAGTAACCCAGGACTGATAAATAACGCATCCAGTGGCTTACTGCAGGCAGTCCATGAAGATCTCAATGGTTCGCTGGATCACATTGACAGTAATGGAAATAGCAGTCCAGGCTGCTCTCCTCAGCCTCACATGTAAGTGCAGTTAGCTTTCTTCCAAGAAAAAATGCCTTAGTCTAAGACACAATATTACTCAAAAGGGCTTTGAAAGATGGTAAGTGAAACATCTGGAGCTATATATTTGAAACTAAACATTTATATTAAAGTATTTAAATAGATGAATCTGCATTTACTTTGTAGTTAGATTGCCGTAAGCTTTTTTTTGTTGTTTTGGTTTTTTTTTTAAGCCTCATCAATTTGCTTGCAATCTCTGAACTTAATGGGAGGCTGATCTCTGTGGTCATTTTCACAGCCTGGTTTGTAAGGTATAGTCGGAACGTTCACATTGGAATTAGTTGTAATTTTAACTATGAGTCTCTAAACCATTTATGAACTGTAGTAGAGATATTGCCCATTTATATAAACCATAAAATGCAAAGTTTAACTGTTGCCCACAGTTTACATAGAAGCCAGTAAAGTGTAACTTTTTGCCTGTCATATAAATCAGTGTAATTACATATTCAAGTTTAATTACTGGTGCGTCTGTATTGGCAAGGTTTATATGTTATATTTTATGCAAGACTACGATTCCTATTAATATTTAGCAGCTAACTATATCATTAATTACTCTAAATTCTTTCCCCTACCATCTTTTTAATGGAGCTGAGAGAGTGGAAGTATTAAAAATTGATGTATTGTGGATTTCAGAAATGTGTCTGAAGCTTTAGAAATGCCTGGCCTTAATCAGTGGTGTCAAACATGGCAGTTTCTTGTTTACTAAATAGTAAAACATGTATCTTGGAGGTATTGTTTCCCAGGTTATTTATATAATAATTAGTGGTGTGATATCTAAGTAGACTTAGTTTTAAGTTTACTGTAGGATGATTTTTAAAGTGTATCTACAGTTATAGTGTCTTTTTTTTTATGTTTTAAGAAGCTGATCTCATTTGCCTTTTTTCATTCCGTTTTCTCTTTCACATTTTAAATGTTCATTTTAATTGCTAGAGTGGGATATTTAACAGTAACAGTAATTGAGACCAGACTCCCTTTTTTACTTATGCTCTGATGTGTGAAGAATCCATTTTGATCTGACCTTTTTTTAAGGGGAAATATTTTACTGATTTTTATCTCCTTTTGTTTGGTGTTTTAATATATCTGTGATCACACAGAAATGTTTATTGTCATGCATTTAATTGTTTTATTGCACATTTATTCTACTTGCCTTTGAAAATAATACACTGTGAACATTCATGTATTTTATCAGGTTCCAAACCATTACTTTTTCAAAATGGAAAAATTTGTCTTTTGGAAGTGTCTTTAGATGTATTAAATAATACAAAAGAAGTGATAAAACTTGAAGTAGAAAGAACATGAATATATGCTCTTGAGAGTAACACTACTCTAAAACAAGTAAAGTGAGCAATCAGACAAAAGTTTTTATATCCCATGTTTTATGCTATCAACCATGCAGTGGGTAGCTTGAGGCCTTTTACTTTTAGCAGTTCTCCTGAGTATGCTAATGCTCTCTTCCTGTATAAAATGCCAAGACAATAAAACTTTAAAGAGCAAACAAGAGTTAGATGATGTGTGTTAAGAACAGCTACTTTACAGAAAAGAATGACACTTGCTATTAAAGTTGTTTTGTAAGTGCTAGGCAGATCTGTTTACATATCCTGTGTTCTGGCTGCCATTCTGCTGGATAAACTGTGATATCTGTGCATATGATTATGTAGATACGGCTACATTTATAGCTGTGTTTATAGCTAAAATACTGCATATTGTAGCAATTCTTGCCTATAACAAAGGCAAATACCTTGAGTTACACCCTAACTCAAGATTCAGCCTTCCTCTCTCATTTTAATGATGTGTCTTTTGTCAAAATAGGCATTTTCGGGACTTGATATGGTAACTCTGGAAACTTGTGAGGACATGCTGCTCAGTTCTTGATAGATTGAAGCAACAGAATGTACATGCCCCATGCCACCACTGGAGAAAGAATCTATGCTTATTCATCCCTTGCACCAAACTTAGTGCAAGAATTCTGGGCTTCTGTGAGACCATGAGGCATCAGACAAAACATGCAAACTATGACTTGATACCCACTCACTTGTGACATTTTTTCCTTTTCTTTGTGGAGGGAAAAAGGGAATGAATGCAATCTGCAAGGAAAGGTCAGGGTAGGGAGAGGCTTGCGTGAGAGGCAGAGGACCAAGGAAGAGAAGAGACCTCTTCTTTGCTTCCATGACCACATTGGTCGGGGACCCTCATTTTTGTTAAAGAGCATTACTTAAGAAAATGAGAAAATAGTATAGGTAAAGCAAAACAGAGGCAAAACAAATGAGAAAGAAGTAAACAGAAGTAAATAGGTAAAGCAAAGCAGAAGTAAAACGAGAAGACAAGTGAGGAATATGGCAAATAATGAAGACACAATTCAAATTTTGCATTACCTCCACAGATAACATAATCTCTTTCTGTTTTTAACTGAAAAATAGTTAATAAACTATTAAAAAAAAAAGTATTTTACTGGCACAAGCACCTACGTAGTTTTAGTCTACTGAGAACGTTCACCCAGGAAGTGTGAGTGTTTCTCCCCTAGAGAAGGGTTCTCGAGGTGTGATAATTACTTCACTCACCTAAGAATTTGGAGGCTCTATTAATCTCCAAGTAGATTAAACCTCCATCTCCTGATTCCCAGGAAGATGCCCTAGCTACAACAGCAGGTATATATGCTGAGCAATGTTGCCTGTCATCTTGTTATGTGGCACACATGCAGGAACAATGGAGCAAGGTATTAGGGAAGGAGGCAAGATGTTATGTGCAATTTAGAGATCAAAGGATTCAGTTGGGAAGGTGCAGAGTTTGAATTCTAGACAAGCTTCCAGATGGAGTAATTTCTTTGGTATTTCAGCAAGAATCCCAGTGACAGTGTCAAAGCCAACCATCTTAGCCATTTGGTTGTTAAAATTGTACTGACTGTCACTTTATCAGGTATGATAAAACTATATGATAGCAAAACTGTCTTGTTTTAGGATGATCATATGATTTTAGCATATTTTGTGTGTGTGTGCGGAAGTCACTGTATCTGTGGTTGAGCATTGGAACATTATCAGAGACATTGTTTTCTGTTATTGTAGTGCCTTAGCTACTGAGTGTCAGAAAGTCGGGAAATCGTTTCAGTTGTTGGATATGAACCTAGTACTTCACATCTGGTTTTGTGAAACAGAGCAGTAAGAGCATTTAGAGTCATTAATTTACCCATCTGTGGCCAGGTATCTTAACATGGGTGGGCAAACCAACTTACTTAGAAAATAGTCTCTGTTCATTGACTAGAGAAAGACAGGAGGTCTGTAACTTCAAGTAACTGTATCACACTTAAATGCTTGTTAAGTGCAGCGAGTCCAAGCCAGTGTATTTCCGGCACTTTAAAACCTCTAAAATTTTGGCCTCATGTAATGAAATATAATCTGCTCCATTTCTTAAGCTTTTTGAATACTTAAAAATACTGCAGGAAGTTGTAGGTGATCAGTATAACCATGGCCTGGTAGCTGGGGTAACTCTTATATTAATTATTACATAAAGCGTCTGAAATTTTATATTGTGTGCCTCCCAGTTTCCTTTCTCTATTTGATGAAAGGTGGCCATGATCCCATATGCAGCATATGACTAGTGGGATCTTAAGCCCTAGGTTTTCTTTCTGTGTTTCAGCAGTATTAAATCCAAGTTCTGTCTTTGACTTGTCTTCAAATCTGATTCCCTGGTATGTAGGCGCTGAGTGCTTTCTTGACATAAATCTTCCCTGAGAAAATGTGTTACTTATTGTGGGCATGTATGTTCTGTTCAAAATTTAAATTTCTTTTAAGATCAGTTGTCAACAATCTATGTCAGGCAATTGTATTTTAAGTCAATGCTTAAGACTCTTTCTTCCTTCATTATTTCAGAATGGACTACTTCTCCAAACTTACAGTGAGTTAGAGCTGATAAGCAAAAGGTTTCAAAGTGACAAACAGAACTGAAGATATTTTATACACAAAGATTCATTATTTATGGTTGCTGCTAATCTTACATAACAATTGTACATGGATGTAACTGTAAGTTCCACAGTACACACCTTCAAAATATAAATTCAGACTTCTGAATTAAAAAAAGACAAACCCAAACAAGTGCAGTTAAAGCTGGGTTGTGGGAAACATTGGAGAAAACTTTTTTTATTCTTGTAGAAACAACAGCATTGGATGAGACATGAAATGATGCTTAGGAGCAATAATGACAGTTTATGCATTAGTGAAAACGCAACTTCTTTTTAACCTGTATGTAATAGACAGCATACTGCTGAAGAGTTTTGGAGGGATTTGAAGGTCAGTTCTTTCAGAACTAATAAATTTAGATTTTTAAATGAGCATCAGGATCATAATGAAATCAACTTTCAATAAAGCTATTACTTTTCCTGTCTCTATTATATGTTCAAGAGTTCTCACTCTTGAGGATGGAAAATAAGGGATGCAAATGAAGTTCAACTATTTTTCTAGTGTTTGTCTCTGCATTGTACTAGACTGATAACATTTCAGTGATTATTGCAACTGGCACAGACCCGGGTGTTTTGTCACCAGAATACTTAGCACATCACTTGTCCCCATGATCATGGCAAATCCATCATGCACAGTGCCATTTTACTTCATTGTATAATCCTAGGGGGGAAAGGTACCATTTTAATCTGTAAAGCTTTTTAGCAGTTGAGGATACTGAAAGAAATTGGTCATGAAAAAACAAGGAAAATTGCAGACTGAGGAAATGTAGTCTTGCCATAGGAAACAATGAGGCGATTATACCATTCTGTTAAAACTGCAGCTCATTTAATAAGGAGTGGAAGGAGTTAGAAAAGGTGATAGGGAAAGCAGATATCCCTCTGGTGAGGTTTTGTGGAAGGGGCTTGTCATTATGGTTGTCCCCCTTCTCACTCTGTGGACAAGACTGAGGACAAGGCAACTAAACTCATTCTCAACTGATTTACCAAAATAATCTGGTTCCTAATAGCAGATCCAGAATCCTGGAATTAAAACCATTCTGATTTCTCGAATTTTAGTTGTTGACAGTTTTTTTAGAAAAGTACAGTGAAAATAAGAAATAAGGTTTTAGAGTCACTTCTCAAAAAGTGAGTTCATACATCATGTCCTATATGACTCTTTGTGTTCAGCTATCATAGTGCTGTACTCTGTAAGATGGGAATTGTTTGAAACCAAATGTCAAGACACACACATACATTCTGTGATGAAGGTGTTTCTAGAAAACATTATGGTAGGTTGTTATGAGAAAGAATAACCTTGTCCAAATGAGCAAGGGTAAGAGTCAAAAAAAAAAAAAAGGACCTTATGCAGTGTTGTCCTTCGTCTTCGATTTTGTGTGGAAAAAGTGAGTTCCAAGCATCTATGGTTTCAGTCACCTTCTCTTTTGTATGCTCTTGTCGTTCCCAACCCTACTCCTTTACCTTTTCTCACTCTTGCCCTGACTGGATCATTTCTCTCTGCAGTTCTATCTGCATAATCATCAAACTTGTTATTTTTTTTTCAAACTTTTTTATCTTTAAATTTTATTCCCAGAGGCAAATATGATTATTCTGCTCTAAGATCATTTACTTTTGAGGTGCTTCAGTTTGAAAGCATTCCATTGTCAGGTCGTTCCCATATCTGATTATTCCAGTCCCCCACTGTTAAGCTTTCACACCACTTACAGTAGGTTACCTATCATTCCAGTTTTAATCCCTTTCATTCCCTTGTTTCTTTAACTTCATAATGTTACAATCCCCTGTCTTTCCTTCTTCCTTTTTTTTTTTTTTTTTTTTTTTGTTATCATTTCATTGTCCCATTTCATGATCTCTTTGCATTTACCTTGGAGGCTTGTTCTGTTCTAGGGGACTGCTATGATCCAAGTCTCTTGTTCATTGTATAAGACTTGACATAGTGTATAAGAAAATAAACTCGCGAAACATATCAATTAGCAGGGATGTAACAAGCATTATTAAATAGGTGAGAAGCATGTAATTGAGCAGATCAATGTGGTAGCAGTTGCAGTATTTCTGGGTATCCTTGTTCATCAAAAACGTTTCACGTAATCACACGATGTTTTAATGCCTGTATAATTTAATTTCACACATTTTTATTCATAAATCTAACATAAGGATGATAATGGGCAAAGAGATTTTGTGACAACAATTGACTTATTTTTATATGAAAAGAGGAACAGCTAGGAAATGGGATCTTAAAGGTTATAGCTTTTGTCTGAGCATACTCCCACTGAAAGAAGTTCTATTGTGAGAATATGCAGTGAAATAATTTTGGCTTTTGTACAGAACCATTTACATGTGGACACTAATGGAAAAATAAGCAATGGTGTTTTTATTAACAATATTTTTCACCATTTCCGTTGAGACAACTTTTCACTTGAATGTTTCTCTAAATATTTATATTTTCCTTTTTTTAAATTTTATTTTACATTACTTTACTTTTCAGTCCGTTTGTCCTCTACATTTGCTTCTGTTCATCAATTTTCTTATTTTCCAATGCTGATGGTCCAGTTCTTTATCATTTCATCTCTAGCTTCTTAAATGTTACACGTCTTACTTTTGATCAGAAGTTGCTATTTCTTTCTTACATGATTCCAGCCCCAATTGTTGCACTTCTAGAGTACATTCCCAATGCTCTTAACAAAAAGATCACTCCAGCGATACAGGGCCTTCAGCTGAAAAGAGTCAGATCCCCATAGCATAGTTTGTAGAAGTTGGTAGGCTCCTGTGGGGTTTCACAGAATCTTTTTGGAAGCTGTCTTGCTGAAAATTTTGTGGTACTGCTGTCATGAATTCTCAGTGTATGGACAAGATACTTTTGCTTTTCACATAAAAGGTCTGTATAAGAAAAGGCAGCATCTTAAGTATTGTTGCAGATGTTAAAAATTTGTTTGATGTTGCACAACTAAATCTCTCTGCAATGTGGTCGTGTAGCTCCTCAAATTAGTTCATAAGAGAGTCCTATCTTTGTACAATGCAAAAGTTGAGATGAAAGTGCCATTAAAGTGTATTTCTAAAACTGCACAGACAGTAACAAATTTTATCCACTCTTGATGATTGCATTTGTTTTTTAAATAACTATAATATTATAAGCCAAAATTTTTGAAAGTGGACTCTCTAAATACTGTTTCTTGATACACATGTCCAAAATGTGTCTTTAAACTTACTTATCACATAAAAAGTCAAATAAAAAAATACAATTATAACCAACTGATAACATTTATACCAGTTGTTTAAATTATGATCCATAAATCCAAGCAGTCCTTGAAAAATGTAGGACATTATGCTGAGAAATTATTTGACTATTGTTTAATCTTTAGAATTCATAGAAAACTAAGCACTTTAAGCATTTTAAAAGTATAAAAATTCCAATGTAGGGTTGTGTTTTTTTAAGACTTTATAGAAAGACTTCATCTCGTGTGAAACCCCACGTGTGGGTCACATTAAAGTTACTAAATCTCAAAATGGCTAAAGACATGATTATACCCGGTAAAGTCCATATGCAAAAGTAAAGTTCACAGTCTTCTGACGAAGTGCAGTTGCATCTAACAAAAGTCTTTGATTTTAGATCGGTGCTGGGAATGCATATATGTAGTACAGACTCTGATGTAATTTCTGTTAGGGTTATAACTGCAAGCATTCTGGTGGTTTTCTCCAAATAAGCAACAACATTAAAGGTTTATCTTAAATTAGGCTGAAGATATCCAGTAGTCTCCCTCCTACACCAAGATTTTACCAAGTTCATTGTTCCACTGTACCCATTAATAAGGATTTAATGATGTTGCAGAATCTTTGTATGATTGTGGCCGCTCCACTGGTGCTTTTCAAAGGCTTAAATAGGCTTCTGATTGAGATGGATAAGGGGATATGTTTATTTGATGCAGTATTATGCTATGATAGTAGTAGTCTGGGTAATTAGGGACTTCCCCGAAAATTAATTCTTATTTCTCTTCCTGTTTCCCCTCCTTTTCATCACTCCTTGCAAATTTGGCATTATCAGACACCATAGCTGAAAAATGACCTCTGAGCTTTTATCTCCTCTTGCTCTAAGAACACAGGAGATAAGAGTCATGTTGTGGGCAACCATATATTACAATACCTCTCCTACAATTATCATAGTCCATCTCTAATTTGAAAGACATTGGAAAACTTCATTCCTTTGATGATTATAAGCCATATTCTAATTTCCAGACTAAATATATTCTAATTTAGGTTTGCTGATATATGTTTTAGTCTACTGAGTCTTTTTTATTCTTCCTCATGTTTCTCAAATGTATTCTAGAGAGCACACTGTGAGCTTTGAATCTTCATTTTGTAGACCAGACTGTTTCTGATAGAGCAGACTGTCCATTTCCATCATGTGTCTACAAGCCATTCCATAAAAAGACTCAGTTTGGATTTAGTTATGTGGGTAGGTATTAACAGGTTTTTGAAGAATTCCAGATGTACTTGTATATAATGTGTTCCTTCTTTGTCTCTGTTCCTGTGGGGAAGAAGCTTGTTTCAGCTATATTCAGCAAAACTGTTATGGTTTATTTTAATATACACTATTACAGATGGACTGGGGGCCCTGTTGTAGAAAACGCTGTACAAAGGCAAAACAAAAAGGTTTGTCAAACCCCTGCCCCAAACTCTTGCAGTCTTTAGGTAGTAATAGAATTACTTAGGTTTTGAGAAGGACCTTCAGATGTAGTTTGAATAGAAGCTGTATATACTTAAACTACTGTCCCCTTGTAGAATAACATCACTTCATTTAGAGAAGGGTTTGACACAAAGCTGGTTGCCATTGACAGCACTATAGGTACATAAAGCCCAAAGGTGAACCATGCCTGGTAGCAGTGACATACCATGAGATGAGCACCCATCAAGTAGTGTTCTGTTACTATGCATGCCCTTTAATTCATAGCATTATGAGAGATAATTATGCATTTGTATCTATCTGGAGCTACTGGAAGTACAATTAAAATCATATATATTTTTATTTTGTAGCTACATATATACAGGCGTATTAATGACCAGTGTATTGCACTGTATATATTTCATTCAGCAGGAATCCACTGCCCTGTGAAGCTGAAGTCTGTGTTTAAGCACAGCTCAAAGCATGTGGCTGAGGCAGGATATATTAATCTAGGCTCTGTGATATCTCAGATATCTCCTAATCAGCTCAGTCTGCAGGCAGACTATATTTGTGTTTTCTTGCAGAAATGATACAGATACAGCATATTTATCTGAAATGTTGCTCTTCACATCTAAATGGTAAATCTGCAGTAGTATAAAAATGGGAGGCATGATTAATATTTGTATGTTAACAGTTTGGTGAAACGTTCTGAAGAAAGTTGGAATGACTGGATGCACAGTCTTTCCTAAAAGTAGAAATTGTAGCTGGTGACAAATGTGTGCTGACAAACGTATGTGGTTGTTGAGAGCATACTTAACAGGAACATTGTACATAAAAGTAAGCTCTGTCTTCCACACAGTTCTTCTGATTGGTCTTTTCTGAAGACTGGGGAAAGACTAAAAATACCCAGTTTTTTGAGAAGAGAGGAACTGAGTGGGAAATGATGACAGCGTTCAGAACACTGTGCAGAGAAGATGGGAAAGAACTTGTCCATTGGGAATGGGACAAGAAATAGTTGATTGGTATTTTGGCAAGAACACCAGAAAAAAATCCCCACCTTTCTGACTTTAGGATAATAAAGTGCTGATATATGTACCAACACAGAAAGTCTTTTCAACCACTGATACCGGAAGCTTCTAAGAAGAAATTAAAGTGGTCAAAAGCGGTTTAAGTATGAATGATCCTACTTTGGGGTAGGGAAAAGAAATTAAGAGACTTTATGATCTCTTGAAGTCCCTTCCAACCCTGTTTCTTTTGATCCATATCATAAATCTTGAAAAAGTAGGAGCTTTTTCATGTATGCCGTGTTTTACAAAGATAGCTGAATTGCCCATATCCATTTATGTTGTCACTTGGAGCAGCTCTCATTGCTAAATACTTTTAAGCACTCTTAAGATTGAATTGAAAGTTGGCCTTGCAGAGAAATACATAGTGAGCACAGAATTCAGCTAATATGAGAAATGTCAGCAAGGGCAGTGCAGAAAGTCCTGAACAGGTCAGTTTGACCAAATTGTCCATGTTGAGAGTGATGTGTGATTCTGCTTGTTAAATGCTACCATCAGCTGTTCAGCAAAAAAACCAGAACTGAAGAGCTGGCCTTTCTCCAGGCTTGTTCTAGCAGAACAAGCTAGTCCAGCTAGGCCAGCGGTGTTGGGAATCCAGAGAGGTCCCAGCTGACTGGAAACTGGAGAATGTTGTCCCAGTTTCCAGGAAAGGCAATAAGGAGGACACTGGAAACTACAGGCCTGTTGATCTCAATGCAGTGTCTGACAAAATCATGGAAGACCTTATTCTGGGAACTACTGAGTAAAAAAAGAGGAGGACAACACAGTCACTGGTGACAGCCGGCATAGATTCATGAGGGGGAAGTCCAGTTTGTCAAACCTGATTTCCTTCTATGACAAGATAACTCAGGTACTTAGTTGTTGCTGCAAAGTTTTGGTGTAACTGGTACACTTCTTAAAACTTCCCAACCATTAGACACTACAGAGCATGCCAGATCCACAGCCCCTTCTCTTGAACTTTGTTGTTTCTGGGCTTGCTCTTTTTCTATGGTTCTTCAATAACCCCAAAAATATTCACACTGAAATCTCTAGAATTTTGTCATTTTCCTTTGAAATTTTGCCTTAAAAACTTCTGTGCTTTTTCTCCCTAATACTTTTCTTTGTTTAGCATGTTAACTTTAGACGTTTGAACTAGATGCAGTTGATGGGTTGAAAGACTTTAGAGGCCTGTGCCCTAAGCTAATTTCTTGTCAAGTCTCTACTTTTTTGTGGTTCTATCACAGAGAAAATACATTTATTTAGACACCAAAGGGAGCAAGCAAATGTCAAGGATGGGAATTTTAGTAAGAGTTGCTAGAATCAGAAAATCTATGTTAATGTCATCTTCTTAATCAGAACTTGATGCTTAAAAATTTTGATCCTGTAAGAAGGGCTAATTGTAGGTGAGCTTTAAGCCTCATTTGATATATAGAGTGTTCTTAATATGCCAGTTTTTCAGAAAGATGATGTCTTTATCCATGTTCAAAATTTAACATATTAGTGGAAATAGGATATCCATATTAATAGTCTTTGCCTTTTCTTGCCAAGTTTAAAAATAATAATAATAATTAAAAGAAAGAACCCCAAACAATTGACAAAACACCAAGACCTGCTCAATTTAGTTATGTTTCATAATGTAAAAAAAATCCTCTGTGTGTTTTCACTGCCCATTTTTAATCAACAAATTTTTTTTGTTAAAGGAAAATGAAATTGTCGCATTAAATCTGTCAATTTATACTCTAGAAATTTCTCTATACAAAGCTCATCTCTTTGTACTAAGCTAAAAGGACAAAGAGAGCATGTTTGATTGTTGGGAGGTTTTTTTTATTATTTTCAACATATTTTCAACTCAAACTCCTTACTATAAAGCTAAAATTATTCAAAAACTTGTTTTGCATATTTTCCTTTTTATTTTGGAATGCCACTAATGGCCATTTTCAAACTTTTGTTTGAACAGAAACTCTGTGTTTTAGCTGTCCCTAATTTAAAGAGAATAAGTTGATATTTGGATGTTCTTGGGCAGGCCCAAACTGATAGGACAGGAAGCACCAAGCTCCAACTCCATCCTCTTCAGGATCAAATGTATTTGTATATTTTGTAGATAAGCAGATAAGTAATCTCTGAGTTGGGAACTGCATATGCTATAGAAAGGAAAAACGAGAGGTTTGCTCCTAGTCTCCATGAATTAATGGTTAGCTGGCTTCTGCAGTGTGAAGGTCAATATGTGTCAAAACATTTTTCCTGTAGATTAATGGTAGATGGCATCTTGGAATTATTGAATACTCAATATTTTTAATAGGATTTTTATATATAATAATTTTAATAAACAGAACTCATTAACTGTGTAACATACTGAGGATTTTAGAAACCTCTTTTTTGCAGTAGCATCATGCCTTTTTATTTTTATAATAAATTAGTAGTGTGATAACTATAAGGATAAAGTTATTATAAAACTGCCATATTAAATTGGGTGACCCTTAAGTATGAGTAAGGTGAAGGTGAACATGTGCTTTTTTCCTATACTTTCCATGTTTCTGTATTTTTAGTATATCACTATTACTCGTATCTCCAATGTTCTACTTTTGCATTGACTTCAGAGGCAGCTAAATTAATTAAAAGTTTCCTCCCACAGATATGTTCTCATGCCATAGGTCACTTGTGTTGTTCTTTCCTGGATTCTTCTATACGGTTTTTGAGATGAATGAGTAAAAGCTAAAGGGCAGTCAAGTTATATAGAATATAGAAGTTGAAGTGAGGACCTGCTTACAAATGCATAAACATGTTTTATATAATTGTCATTGTCATTTTTCTGTCCTAGTTAGTCTAACATACTAGGTTTGGACTTCTTAAGCAGAGGCACCATTGAAAGATTCATAATGTATTTCCCAAGGGGTTATAGTAGATGGATGTATATGGGCGGTTTATTTTCATTCTTTTATTTGTCAGCAGTAAATTGATTTTGCCATGAATTGTCAGCTTTGGGGTTTTTTCACAATTAACTTCACATATAACTAGTCTATATATATCGTGTTGTTATCTCTGTTTATATCTTCAGGGCTATTCATAATTATATTCAAAATAGAAATCAAATGTAGGATCTTAGAGAATTCTTGGTGTTAACCTTACCTCTATGTTGTGATACAATCTTTTATTCTTCACTTAATAATTTTTATTACTGACAAATCTTTGTGTCTGCTTTTAGTATGAGTTAGATTTTTGGAAGTTTCTCACAGGAATTTGCAAATTTAAATACATCCGTCTACTCTCCTTGTTTACTGCAGCATTATTCTTAGAAGCCTCATAGAGCAAATAAAATTACTGGTCTTACATATACTTGCTATTCCACCTCATTCATCTGGTAAAAAAAATACATGTTTCACCTTTGGTTATTCTCCCTTCTCCCCAAGCGTTCTGCCAGATGCATTACATATTCGTCTTACATCTTCTGCTGTGAATAAACTTCAGAATTGAAATCATGGCCCTAATGAAGTCAAGGGGAATTTTGCCATTGACTTAAATGAGATCTGGAGTTCATCCAAGGAAACTCCTTGTCTTCATGTCTTTGGCTTTCCCTCATTTTTCATTCTGCCTTCAGTCACTCTGAATCACTCCTAATCTCCATCTGATATTTATTGTAACTTCTTACAGTCTCGTTTCTCAATTTAAATTTCTCAAAATATTTTAATCTTTTTTTTTACTTTTCTTTTCCTTTTTTCTAGATAAGACAAGGAGTTCTCCCGAATCCGAAATCTTTTTATTGTCTTTGAAAATTTTTACACTCTTACTACTCCATAACATGAGCAAAATCACTCATGTTGAAGTCCAGAACAGTTTTATCCATGCAAATACAAGCAAGAAATATTTTCTCAGTTGTGTCAGGACTAATTGGATATGCCCTGTTAACTTATTAGTTTGTAAGTGTTTTTTAAAAAGGTTTGGGTTTTATTTTTCCTGCTAATATAAGTGTAATGTCTTAATATTTTCTGCTATCTCTATTCCCCTAAAACATATTAAAGATACAGATAAAATCACCCTCCCCCTTTTTTTTTTACTTTTTCTTCATTAAACAGCCCTCTTAATACTTAGTACCTCCTTTCCTATGCAGCTTGTGCCATACTCTTCTCTTTAAAATAGCACCATGTGTTCTCTTAGTTCAGATTTTCAGGTAATAATGAGTATCTTCCTGCTGTCCTGCTCCCCTCTAATATTAGACATACATAGGCACTCATATGCAGAGTAGCTTTCCTCTGCCATTTTCATGCTTGATCTTCACATTCAGTTATTAATTGTTCTTGACTTTTACTCTGGTCCTACATTTGCAATACTTGGGTATTCTCTGATTTCTCCTGGAATATTCGAATATGCTGGGACCTCTCCTTGTTTACATCTTAATTGATGTCCTGCAGGATGGACCTCTTTCTCATTAGGTTTGCACATATCAAATTAGGGGAATAGTCAATATGCGTAAGGGTAAGATGGCCATTCAGAGGACTTGTATGGGTTGAAGGACTTGACCAAGAGGAACTGTATGAAATACCATGCCCTGCACTGAGGAAGGAAAATCCCAGTCTGTATCCAGTTTTGGCACCTCAGATTTGAAAATTACAGCAGTAAACTGGGGTGAGTTCAGCAAAAGTCTACCCAGATGGTCAGAAGCGGAAGCAGCTGCCCTCTGGAGAGAGCCAGAGCGAGCTGAACTAGATCAGCCTGGAGAAGAGGGGGCTTTGAGGGGACCTGACTTTTAGTACCTACAAGAAGGTAAGGAAGAAGATGGAATCAGGCTCTTCACTGTGGTGGTAGAATGAGAGACGGAGGGCATGAGTTAAAATGAGAGTTTCAGACTGGATATAGAGAGATACATGGATATATATCCTCTTTCCTCATGAGGACAGTTAGGCAGTGGATGGGGCTGTTGACAAGGAAGTTGTATAGTCCATATCCTCCAAGGTTTTCCTGACCTCACTGGATGAAGTCCCAAGCAATCTGGTGTGACCTTCTAGCTGTGCCTTCTTTAGGGAGTGGGTTCACGGTATTCTAGAGCCCTTGACCTGAATTATCCAGTAATCCTAGAGTGTGTTTTCTTTAAAACAGAACCATTGAGAGAGTGAGCAGAAGCAACCTAGCAATTTTAGCAATCAGGCTTAAGGAGAAAGATGCTCTGGATTTTGTTTTACAGATCCTAGGGAAGTCATATCAGGTGCTCACAGAAGGCATGGATCTTAGAACAGCGATAACTGAGTTTACATCTTTTTAATGTATCACAAAAGAAAAATTGTGTATGCAAGACCAGTTTTGTTCAATTGGTAATTATTGCGTTTGTGATTACTATTTTTCTTTACCTCTGCCCCAAGGGACTCACCTCCCTTTTATTCTACTGTAAATAAAGGGAGGGCATGAAGAACACTAGCTGCTTCTACACTGACTGCTAAAATTTTATCTACAAATGTTATAAATAGGGAAGTCTAGTTTAGGGGTTGTAAAAGCACTAATAGACTTACACAAACTCATTCATACTTGCTCCTACGCCTTGCTTGATGTGCCAGAGGCATTTTGTGACCATTGATCATTAATTCCATCTTATGCAATCTCCTCTAGCAATGAACTAAAGACAAACTTTAGTGGCCTAATTAACTATTCCTGTGCACTTTTATCTCCTGTCAGCATCTGCAGCAGTGCCTGCCAGCTAGGACTGTTTGTTGCCTCTGCTTTCCATTGCCAAGTCAATGCAACTCCCAACTCCACCACAGTAGACTGAAATCCTTGGTGATGGATAAAATGATAGATTATATTTCAAAGGTATTTTTTGTGCTTCAGTGTTGCATTTCAGAAAATAAAAAGCTGTTACTTCCAATTTTTTTTCTCAAAATGGCTCTTGGAGAGCCCAGGGTGTAAGGGTGTAATTTGAAAGTGGCAGGTTGACAAAGCACATCCATAAACACCGCCACTGAAGAGCACTGCTTCTATAGGAATCATACTTCTGGTCTTCTTCCACCAGGATGTTGTAGCTTCACCCTCTCCTTAGTGAAATGAGGTAGCACACCCTCAGCTTCCTGAGAAAGGTATATGACAACAGGACCTTCCTTTCTTGTGTGAAGAATCCAGAGATTTGCATATAGGCATTATTTTATCTAGAAATAATGCCACTTCCCTGTCATTTCAGTATATGTGATAAGTACATGGGGGAAGTGTTTCCTGATCTTCAGTGCGAAATAATAATGGATTCTGTGACAGTTGTAGCATTACTGAATTTGTATTTAATTACTTGTCTAATACTTTCTTCCCTTTCTCAATATTTGGATTAGTATCTCCCTATGTGGCTGTACATATTCACATCAATAAACACAGTTCAATTCTACTTAGAAAAAATAATAAACTGTTTATAATAGCGTAAAATTGTAGAAAGACAGAGTAAGAATTAGGTAATATGAAAATACTATAGGATTTGAGGATTAGTCTCCATTTGTCTACCAAAGCATAAATACAAAAATTCTAAATCTAAAATAGTGGAATGGAAAAGAAATCTTGTCTTTCAAAATTGCTGTAGGATATCCTACAGATCTATAGCTATATTGGCAAGATGTAATATAGCTCTTCCTGAGGAAATACTAGTTCACCTCTATTAGGAAAAAAAGACAGCATTAGAAGTTGTACATCATATATTTCAACAGGTTAAACTTGGAAAATACTTAATGCAAAGAAGTCTTTAGAAAGTGAAAATGCTTCAGATAAAAACAAATATTTTAAAAGTTTTTCACATATGAAAATATTAAAACATACAGAAATAATTAGATTGGCCACAGTATTCTTTGAGCTTAGTAGCTCACCTTTTTGGCTTGGACACAAATATTTTCAAACTTCCACAGATTGAAGAATTCTGTAGCTGTGGATCTTCTCCCAGCATTTACTGGAACACTTTGTGTAGCTGAATCAAAATTGCAGTTCAGGATGCCCACTACATAAAAGAATTGAGGGCACCTGTTGATAATAAACAAAAACATAAATAAAAATTGCAGGTGTCCGATATTAAAAGTTACACTGGAAATAGGAAGTTCTATAAAAGATACTGTGTTACACAAATATAGAGTTCTGGTTTTTTTCTTTTCGTATGCTGAAGCATAGTAATGGTAATGAAGCAAAGACAGTGAATAGATAGTACCGTTGGAGGAGTATCTGCAGCCTAACCAATTGGTTTTGAACATGTAATGTTTGTGGGCTTAAGGCTGTCTACAGAATAGTGAGGAAGATCAACGGAACGTCAGTTTGCTTGGGAAGTAGTTAAAGTTGCTTGAGAGCTGCCTAATTATTTAGTTGGGATTTTTTTTTAACTCTTTAGAATCTTTATTTGTTTAACAGGCAAACATAAACTTAAAAGAAAATCAATGTAGGTTGCCATGACGCATATGGCTTAGAAATTTTTCAGTCGCAAAGATTCCCCTGGGAAAACT
Source organism: Corvus hawaiiensis (assembly GCF_020740725.1). Taxonomy (NCBI): domain Eukaryota; kingdom Metazoa; phylum Chordata; class Aves; order Passeriformes; family Corvidae; genus Corvus; species Corvus hawaiiensis. Next base: position 54,183,785 of record NC_063216.1, read on the forward strand.
TTCTTCACCTGAGTTTTAGAAGATTCATCATCTATACACTTCTGTATGAAGTCACTAGGAAAGCTAGTGAGTCAATAGTATCAAAATTAAAGTCTCACACAAAATAAGCTTGGGAGGGACTTCAAGACATGATGTAATTTATTGCCCTTTGTGCCATTGAATACCAAAGTAAAAAACTCCCTAGTGTTACTAGGTACCGAAGTCACCATAGCAATACAAAATACTTTCAGCTGCAACCCAACAAAAAGATTATCCTTTCATGATTTTAGACTGATTATTGCAACCCCTGAGTAGACTAAAAATGCACCAGAAGAGCTTAAAAGAATTACATGACTTGTTGCAAATTATATTGTTGGTTACAAAGCTCACAGTAACCACATTGACCTAGGCAGCTTCTCTCTCTCAACATCTACCACCACTTCAATACAAAGCCAAAAGCAAAGCGTTTTCCCTGCTAGTCATTACATTGACTTAACTGCCTGAGAGACTCAATCTCTCTGTCATGATGTCCCACAGCACTTCTTCTTAAATGATTTTAGCAGAACATTAAAGATTTTTGGTGGATATGGGCAACAATATTTAGAGGACCCAGATCTGAGCTGTGGAATTTTCCTGGCAGCTTTCAGGATTAAACACCGAACCACTGGCTTTTTTTTTTTTCACATATAAAAATGAGAAATGACCTAATGAAATAATTCTTTTTTCTTTTTTTTTTTTTTTTTTTCTTCTATAGAATTGCATGAAAGATATAGACGGAAACTTAAATTGTTAAATCTCTTGTTTGGAAGAAGGAAAGGATTGCTGTAGTAACTTAATGCTTGTGGTTATAAAAGGCATTGTCTGCCTTTATATGTTTTCCAAAGAAAAATTGAATCTTTTATTCAAAACTTAAAATGAGTACTATTTTACTGAACAAATCTAAATCTTGTTGTAATTATTTATATTTTCTTGTCCTGAGTTCTCACTGCTGTTTTGCTTTATTCGGTATCCCCTTATGTTAAAGTTGATGTGACGTGAATCCACTGTAGAAAACGTGCTATTCATAATTGAGAATATTGTATCAAGTATATTTTCTCCTTGTTGACACCAGCTCAACTCAATTTAATTAAGAAATCATGTACTTGGTTATACGATCTGGTTGTTTTCTTGTCAGCAACAGCACACATTCTAATGTTTAAAAGTTGAATGTAAGACTTGTTTTGTTGCTGTTGTCTAGAGTTTAGCAGGATTTTAGTAGCTGTCATACTAAACACATTTTCCCAAGGCAGGATCAGGCTTATCTTGTGCAAAACTCAGAAGACAAGTTCACCTTATATCAGATGAGTTATTGCAGGCATTGAGAACTTGGCTTCATCCCTAAATATTTGGAAGTTACTTTACACATTCCTTCCTAGTAGATATTAATCCCTCAGCTGCCTGTCCTGTTATCTTTCTCTTTCCTTTGAAACCACAAAGCTTTTCTCCAACAGCCTACAGTCTTCATAAGGCCTCTGTAAATGTCCAGCAACTGTTACCTGTCTCCTGGCAGCTATCCAGTTAAATGATATAAATTGTGATTTCTTTAAAGATACAGTATGCAGTTGTAGTTTGCCAGCTGCAAGGAGCGAGAGAAAAGTCTTTATGTAAAGCTGTAAAGCACATGGAAGACTGAATGTTCGAGGCAGACACAGAGACAGAGGAACTTCATGTTCTGCAATCTATGAGCAAAGAAAAAGTAATGTATTGAGATGAGCAGGCAGATCTGCAAGATATTAGAATTCTTCTTTTATATTAAAAACATCTTTCACAGGGAGTATTATTTTGAAAGTGCTGAGTTACAGGAAAAGTCTTCTTTATAATTGTAGATCCATCAATTGTAAAGAAGGTTATCCATGGAAATGAGGATATTCATGTGTTTATATCTTAACAAAAAAAGTTCTTTGAAATAATTTAGCATAGCCATATTTTATTTTTGCTGCTGCTGCATTCATCTCCTTGCTTTCTGTTTGTGACACTGCATTGTCAGCCCTGAGCTCAAGTAGAGGTGTATTTTGCCAGCACTTATTCAGAGGAGACAGGTATTTTTATGAGGACATTTGGACATGATGTCATAGTTGTAATTGCTAAGAGATGTCTCCATCATCTCTTTATTATCCCAAAGAGTTAGCAGGGACTTAACATACTTCTTACAGATGTGTGTCTAACTCCAAGGATGATTTGGGAAAGGCCCAAATGATGGGGACTTTAAGGCTCCCCAGGCAAAATGGTCCAGTGCTTCATTGTCTGTACTAATTTTTAACTCCAGCATCTGACCAGTTGCTCTTTCTATAACCTAAGCCATCAATTTTTCAGCCTTTCATCATGTAACAGTTTTTTCCTAATCCTCTATCAGCATTTTCTCAAGTTGTTGACATCTGTGAAGTGAGTAACGATGCCCTCTATTCTGTTGTCATTTTCATTAATAAAAAGTATCGACTAGTTCTGAACATGATTGGTTCATCAAGAAATGATCCTAAACTTTCCTAAAACACAGATTCCAATTATATAGTAGATCAGAAAGTTTTGATCACAAGTTCGAAATCACTTAGCTATGACATGTTTTAGGATTTGAGTAGCATGGCTATTAATAAGAATTCGTAGAATATAAAAATATTTATTCAGAATTTATGTTTAAATACTCAGTAAATCACATGGGAATTTGTTCTTAGCACAGTGCTCCTACTGTACAACAGAATAGTAGTGCAAAATTGTGCAAATAATCACATTTGAATACATTTCTATCTGTATACACACAAATCTTCAAGTCTTCCTTTGCTTATGGAAAAGAAAAGCTTTTTGGTTTTCATACATATCTTGTGTAGTTGCTTCCTCCTCAGAACATGTATCAAATACTATAGCTGTAAGATCCTTTACATCTCTAACCAATATGCCTGAACTTTGCCTTTTAACCTTTGATTTTGAAAAACAAACTCTAGAGTTGAGAGATGTTATTTTCAAGAGCCAATGTGTTATTCCTTGTATTTACACTTCCAGAAAGAGATGCTTGTATGGCAGTGTTTTCTAAAATTTAACTTTCTTAAGCTTCTGCCAGAACAGCCTATTTGTTTTTGTGTGGACAGCTGAACTGTTTGATTTTTAGTCTTGATTTACTGTTAATCTGTAAGAAAGTGTAGTTGAAAAAAATGAAAATTTTGTATCATGATTGGTGCTTTAAGATTTTAATCCTTCCACAGATTAGTCATCAAAATAATCTTTGAACTGTCCTTGCAAAAAATGCAGTCCTCGATGCTAAAAAATTACAATAGGAGAGGAATTAATATCTTAATGTGTAGTGCATTTTTAATGGCTATTTTCTAGTTATCCTCTCTGTTTATGCAGTGGCTGCAGTCCAACCACTGAAGTTTAATAAATGCAATCTGGACACCACCCTTAAAGGAATTGAACTCATTTGGGAAAAAAGTTGTGTAAACAGAATTTCTCTAAGCATGGAAACGAAAGCGTAGCAATGAATCATAGAATGGTTTGGAATGGAAGGGACATTTAAAGATCATCTACTCCACCCTCCCTGCCATGAGCAGGGATATCCTTCATTAGATTGATGAAAGCCCCAACCAACCTGATTTTGAACACTTTTAGGGATGGGGCATCCACAACTGCTCTGGGCAACCTGTTTCAGTGTCTCACCATCCTCATATAAAAGATTTTTTCCTTATGTCTGATGTAAACCTACCCTCCTCAAGTTTACAAATGTTGCCTCTTTTTCTGTCACTACAGGCCTTGGTAGAAAGTCCCCATCTTTCTTATACACCCCCTTAAGTATTGAAAGGTCTCCCTGGAGCCTTATCTTCTCTATGCTGAACAACCCCAACTCTCTCAAATTTCTTCATAGGAGAGGTATTCCAGTCCTCTGATTATTTTTGTGGCCCTACTCTGGACCTGCTCTAACAGGTCCATGTCTGTCTTGTACTGGGAACCCCAGTGATGGGTGCAAACTCCAGGCAGGACCTCATGAGGGCTGAGTACAGAGGGGAGTGGGGGCGAAAATCACCTCTCTCAACCTTCTGAGCACACTTCTTTTTATGTAGCCCAGGATACAATTGGCTTTCTGGGTGGCAAGTGTACATTTCCAGCTCATGTCCATTTTTTCATCCAGTACTATCCCCAGGTCCTTCTATGCTGGGCTGCTCTCAAACCCTTTATCCTCCAATCTGTATTGTGCTGGGGATTGCTCTGACCCAGGTGCAGGATCTCATGCTTGCTTTTACTGAACTTGCTGAGGTTCATGTGGGCCCACTCCTCAAACCTGTCAAGGTTCCCCTGGATAGCATCCCTTCACCAAATCAACCACCGCTCAGCTTGGTGTTACTGGCAAACTTGCTGGGGGTGCAATCAACAAATCCCACTGTCTAGGTCACAGATGAAGATAGTAAATAGTGTTGGTCCCAGTACAGACTATTAAAAAACACCAACAATGAAGGATTATGCTAGGTATAATGGTGCACAAAATGCAATTTCTTGGGAGTAAAAAAGGGAAAAGAATATTGTGATAATAGTGTTACAGGGTCTGGAGAAATTATTCTGGCACTATAGCGTGATTAAAAATCACTGAAGACTTGCATCAAAAACTTAGTCGCTCACAATTCTGAAGAAAATATCTGAAATTTGAAGCTTAATGGAGTTCAGAAGTTCTCTTCAACACTTACAAATGTTTGAAAAAAGATACTGAGTAAAAAACAAACCCCACGAAAGGGCCTTAAATCTCAAGGCACACAATTACTTGTATTGCCTTAAAAAGGGATGAATGGCTTTTCTCCCTCTTTCAGAAGACACTGTTCAAACGCTTCCCAGTGATAAAAGTAATTTCTAAATGACCCCTCATTCCCCTGTAACATAGCTCCCACACAAATAAGAACAAATATAGTTAAATTCAGGTGGAGACTGAAGCACCTTGTTGCCTGTGGGTCCTAATCTTTGTTTTCAAATTCAGTGAGTTCTACACTGTAGTAGATACTGCATGACCTCAGATCACCATGTGGTGTTTTCAAACCTCAGGTGTCTGCTAGAAATACAACAGAGAGACATAGGAGATTAGGTTCAATTTCTGTTTTTAATCGTTCCAGCACGGTTGGCTTTGCAAGGAGAATCAGGCAGTATGTCTTGGGGTTTATTATTTTATCAATTACTGTGTAGCGGCATGTTGGATACTAACCCAGATAGTAATCCAGTAATCCTTGGATAGTACACTTTATATTGTATACTAGCTATAAGGAAGTCATGTGTTGGAACTGACTGCTAAATATTTGTTTAGTATATTTTGTATACTCTATTCATGAAGTACAATCTATATATACAGTGAGACTAATCATGTTGTTGCTGTATTTATTTTGTAAATCAAGAGCTTTACTGCATTTATATCTTTCATCAGCAAAAAAAAAGCAGACTTGTTTTTTGTATCTTATTTGTAAGTTCAATTTTAATTTTTTTTTTTTAGTTTAATTAAAGTTATTCTGCTTGAATTCAAGGTAAATTGAAAGGAGCACTTAGAAAAAACAGCACAGGAATAAAGGTGCTACTAAGGTATTGAATAGAATAGTTATGTTTTGTCCAGAATTTAAAGATAGCTGATCTGTACTTTGCCTGCCTAAGTAAAAATCAAATGCTCTTAGCACATCCTGTAGATATCAAAAGCAGAATTTGATCCAGATGGGTTCATTCCTTTTTTCCTTTTTAACCCATGTATCTGTGAATGTGTACACACAGATGTTCTTTTAAAATTGAAGAAATACATACTAATACTTCAGAAGCTTTTCATACTAACCTTTACAAAATTCCTTACCAAGCAAGGAAGTATGTCTGATACTGTTATTAATTCCTAATATATACTGGTTGCATATTTTAAACACAATTCCCTTTGTTTTGAATTATGAGGCTTTTTTAAGGCAACAGTTGTAGATACATTATCATTTTTAATGGCACCTCATTTCCTGGATTTCCAAACCATAATACTGCTTGGCCTGTAGTACTGTACGCGTAGTGTACATTGTATCCCCGTACAAGAAATACATTTAAGCACATGTTTTGTTGTGAAG